>NC_143259.1:22466945-22769975 GCF_984573655.1 Nuphar pumila | reverse complement strand
CATCACCTGTAGCAGCTAATTATCACCTGTAAACCCCATAAAATGGGTCATACTTGTGAAAGGCTGGCAGATAAAATAATAATGCATAATTGTAGGGAATCAAATGATACATGATAAGTAAGAAGTAAAACATGTATTAAATCATGCAATCATAATATGCATTTACCATGTATATGAAACTATTGGGTAATATCAACCCGTGCTATAACTATTACCCATTTTTCAAACCCTGCTAACACGGTGGCTCACCAAAGAGGTTGTGATATCAACAACATGCAATTATCTATGTTTCACAATAACATGGTATGTTTACTATTCTAGTCAATAGTGTGAATAAGAGGTTATTGTTTCAATATTTAGCTTACTTGTATGTACGTGTAGGACTCAATGCCTAGAGACTGTTCAAGCTTATCCGAGGGTTTATCATGCCATGTATTTTGAATACCCTGAATGACTAGCTAAATCCATTATTCCAAATGGGATGATATAATGATCAAGAGAGAATTCCCCTGAGGCAAGCAAACAAACCAAGAGGATGCATCTTATACTTCTGTGGAAGAATGAGGGTCTACCACATAGGACATATATATGTAGACCGACCCCTCAACCTCTGAGTGACTGGACACTAAAAGGGACACTTTGCTTCCAAAATACACAAGTTGTCACTAGGGTTGTACCCCTACCATCTCCAGGGTAGTCTATAAATTGAATGGGTTACCTGGTTATCTTATTATAGGAACTTATTCTTTTACATGCTTCATAAAAGTAGGCAAATTAGAACTCAATAGATTGAGTACCTTATTAGGGTAACAATCACATCATGATCTGTTCATATATATACCTAATTCATTAAGTGTTGCTTTGGCATATTTAACCTATATGAGCAATTTGTCGGTGAAGGCGATTCCAAAATTACTATGTATGTGATTTTCTATAACCTGGTGCATTGTTGCACTCTAGGGTTTATTATAACTCCCAACTCCTCAACTGCAACCCTGTGTACATGCATTTCCTTGATGTCTTACCGTACAAAAAAGTGATGCACATGCCACACATACTATAGATGTCCATTTTTTTTTAAGATGCTCAAATGATAACATTGTTAAAAAGTGTTTTTTAGGTCCTAAGGCAGAAACCCCAAAACTGAGTCATTTCCAACCCTAATTTAGGGAAAACACCAAAATTGAGTCATTTTCAACCCTAGTTTAGGAAAAAAACCCAAAAAGTTAAGATAACCCTTGAAATTATAGGAAAATCTCATAAAAATATCAAAAATACCCAAAATATAACAAAATCCCAAAATTTTAAAGATTGTAATCCAATAGGAGTGTCGTCTAGTAGGATTGTGGCCCGGTAGGAGTGTCATATGGTATTGGAGATGGCAAAGTGTCCTTATCTTCCAGTCTTGTCAGATCCGTTTGACCTATCAGGTATTGGGGATGGCAAAAGGGAATGTCATCCGCTATGGGATGACACAACTTCTTTGTCGTCCAATGCACTAAATTTGTAGATAAGTCATTTGGTCTATCCTTATCTGATCACTAACCGATCCTACTTCATCCTACATATTTTTCCAAACGAGGACTCCTCTTGGATAGGTCTTATCTCTCATTTGGGATAGACCTAGATCTATTTGGGTTGGATCCAAATCTAAAAATTTGATGATATGTATCATGTCCAAAAGCCTAGAAATAGGACCCTTTCTCTAGAGCTTGGTCATCTAGAAATTAGATACTTAAGTGTTGACCCTGCAGAACAAGCCTATTCAAGCCTTGTTGGCACTTTGTCCCAATGCCATTAAACAACACTCGTACCTACATGAAGGTGCTAACAGACAAAAAGGAAGCTAAAAGTTAAATAGACCTTCGAGTTCAAAAAAGTATTTTCTAGATGCCTAAGATGTATCTCGCTTCTCTCTCACGGCTTGACTCTCTCTCTTCTTATCTCTCTCTCTCTCTCCCTCTCTCACCTCTCGACTCTCCTTCTCTCTCACGTTTTGTCTCTAAGAAGAAGAAGTGCAAACTCGACTCTCTCTCTCTACCGATAGGTATATTTAACCATTTTTTTTATATTAGTCATGCTTAAATTGTAAGGCTAAATTTAATTTCCCTACATCAGCTAAGCTGTCACAAGACACATGTTTCTTCTTGTAATTATTTATATGTTTATCTTCTAGTAGCATGATTTCTCAAGGTATTTGCAGGTGACAACAACTATAAATATATAATATGCATGAAAAATGCCTATACTTGTAACGCCCCAAAATCATGGACTTGAAACCTTTTATGAAAAAGGTTGAAAGTTTTGAAATCAATCATTTATCAGAGTTTAAAACAGAAGTTCAGCAGAAGATCAGGTTCAAAACAGCAAGTCCCTAGACCTTGGGCGTATTACAACCAAAAGCATATTCCCCCTTACAAACCGATTTGCAATTCAAATATATATTTTATTGAAATGAAAAGAAAAACCATATTTTGGTAATACAGTTTTAGAAATACAGAGTTATAGTCAAAATAAATGCTTTCAAAGAAACCTTATACCACATCTATCAAAAGTATCCCCAGGAGCGCAACGTCAGGAAAGGGCATTGCCTTGAGTGCATCGCGTCATCGCAAGCTGTCTCAACCTGTTCACCACCTGCCCATGAAAATGGGTCAGTCTCACAACAGACTAGTAGGGGTGCAAAGGACAAGAAAGAACAAAGGCTGCAATAAGAAAGATAAACATTAGCTCAAGAAGGAACAAGCAAGACTAGCATATCTAACCAAAAGTGTTGTGAAGTAAGCAAAGCTCTAGTAAAGCAAACAACTACACACAAGAGCAGGAATGATCAAAGTGCTAAACAAACAACTATATCAATCCCACAGATATAATAGGTGAAGAGTAACTAACTCTATTTACCAGTCAAGCAAAGCATTTACATAAGATAGGTATTCATAACAACACTTGTAATACATACAAGTACCATTATATGGTTCAGTCTATCGCCAAGTGATTACATTAATCGTGTGGCACAAGCTATTGTATCACAAGCAATTCATAAGCTACACAGGATAAGCAATCAACTAGTATGAGAAGCTAGTTATTACTAAGCAAGGAACTGCATAAGCAGTTTAACCAACAAGGGTAACGCCTCGACAGGCGTACCTAGCTCAACGAGTAGTATATCGAACTACCGAGCTAACAAGCAAGCAAGCACTGCACGTCACAACATGCATATCTCATGATCATGTGTATAAGTTATATCTTGTCTCATTACTGAGCAGGTCGTTGTGGGTACGCACAAGGAAAAACGTAAAAACAGCCGAGATCGATTTAGGGGTCCATTATGCTGTGTATTTTATTATACCCCGAATGACTGACTGAGTCTGTTTTCTAAGGGGACGGTCAGTGACCAAGAGACTAAATCCCTAAAAGCAAACAAAGGCCTAATGGATGTGCATCCGTACTTCTGCAGAAGTGCCCAAAGGATTTCCCCTAACCTCCGATGACTGAGGAAGGTCGGATCTTTGCCCGAGATTGCCATTAATGACTGTCCATCAGAGTTTTGTACCATCCATCCTCTCTCTTGATGAACCGTCCCGAATGAGCACGACGGAGGGTTTCTTAACCGCCGTCCCATTCTCATGCTCTGGTCTTCCAACCCAATCGAGCATCTTGCCTGTGAAGGCGCATGATTATTATTTAGGTGAGTTATACGCGCCATTGCGCGTTCGAGGCAAGCACACAATTCTCATCCTAGTCACCGCAGTACGCATCATACCTATTCAAATGCACAATCACGATGAAAGGGGGTCAATCCCTAGTGAGGGTAGAAACATCACTCTTATGATCTTAAACACATGTCATTGCATGTTCGAGGCAGACATAGACCTCTCATCCTACTCATCGTAGTACGCAACGTACCTGTTGAAAAGTACAACCATAATGAGAGGGGTAAGGATCTCTCGCAGTAAATCCCAATACTTCTGCTTTACAGAAGCCCACAGTGAACTCATTCCAGTTCCAACTGATCGTGCTCGGATCCTATAGACAATCGCGAGCAATCTGCCTATTAGGCGAAAACAATATAACAGGATTAGCTTAATGTGTCAATACACGTTTAGAGGTTTCTATAGACCTCTCATCCTGCTCTTCGTAGTCCAAACATATCGTACGTGACTAAGGGTACAAGTACTAGAGGAGAAACATGGATCCCTCGTAAGAGATCCAACAATACCTTTACGAAGGAAGACACTACAAACATGGTTGAACCAGAAAGCCTAGAAACTAGGTCTCGTATCTGAAGCGAGGTAATGCCGATCTAATGATGGCGCAAGTACCTCACTAGGATCCCCGCCCTACTTGTGCACAGGATCCTAAACAAGGTTATCTAAGTCGTATCGAATAGGCAAACTAAGGTTGTAACACACCTATCCCGAGTGCATCGATTTGGGAGGTTCGGCTGCTACCTCTACTTTACAAGCTAAACATCTAGAAAAATAGGTTTGCACCTAAGACGATGTCTTTGGAGAACCGAAGTGCACAAGTGTGTGTCGTGGCTTGTAAGACAAGTGAAATGATATACACTATACATTCGAAGCTGCACTCAGGGAGTGCAAGCTGACAAGAGGCAAACTTATGCACATACTAGTACAAAGGCAAAACGATGGACAAGACTCGGTGGGCGAAGCCGCACCGCGAGGGTAGAACGCTAAAGCTCAACACGAGGTATGAGATCATACCTCGATCATCGTAACGCACAAGCAGGCAACTACGCAAGCAACTCGTGAGGTATAAGATCCTATACTGACTACGCAAGTGTAAAGGATGACTCACGAGGCATGGGGTTGCACCTCGATAACGCTAAGCGTAAGCAAAAGAGAGAGCATACGACAAAGATAAGAATACATGCATGAGCAAGGCAACAACAAGGTAAGGACAAACATAAGCAAAAGGCAAGTGCAAGAGCAAGCACGATAGTACAAGAAAGTAAAGCACGAAGAGTAAAGCGAGAATCAAAGGCCATGGCGCATAAAGCGCGGGGCAACAAGTAATTGCAAGAAGTAAGGTGCAAGAACGTAAAGGAGGACCAGACATCCTGGAGAACAAGGCAAACATAAGCAAGTAAATGCCAGGGCGCAAAGCGCGGGGCAACAGAAAAGTAAAGTGCGAGAAAGTAAAGAGGACAAGGATCGCAAAACCGCGTCCTTGAAGATAAAGACAAGAAATGTAAAGACAGAAATGGAAAGCCTAAGCACATATAGCGCGGCGGCAACAGAGAGGAAAGTGCAGGAAAGTAAAGAGGACAAGGATCGCGAAACCGCATCCTTGAAGGTAAAGACATACGTATATATATTATACGTATACATATATCATCCACTTTTAGCTATCTTTCTTATTTTAGCATGTATCAGTTCATTGTCCTTTCACGCAAAAATCCCCTACCTTAAGGAGTTGCGGGTCCTCGTACGCATGCAGCGTAGGCAAGCAAGAGCTCGAGCCACAGAGGGCGAGCTGGATCCACCGTTCAAACTAGAGAGCTTAGATCGTTAGCATATGCCGAATATACACAAGCAACAAGGCAGAAAGGTCTCTTGCCTGCAGGAGGCAGATGTAGGAACTCTGCATCCTGCAGACAAGCGTGCCAGAGGGAGGGGCCTCAGCCCTGCTTGGCAACAGCAGCAGAGGCAGGGAGCAGGAGCTCCTTGTCTGCTAGCACAAGGAAAGGCAGGGGAGGTAGCAGAGGCTCCCTGCCACACCTGCCACAACAAGGCAAAGGGGACACCCCCTGTCAGAACACGAGACAGGGGCGCAGCCCCCTGCCGGCAGCAAGAACAAGGCAAGGGGGCAGAGCCCCTAGCCAAAGAACAACAGAGTTGCAGGGGGCAAGCCTCTGCTCGAAAATAAGAAAGCAGGGGGGCTTCGCCCCCTGCTGGCGCAATGCAGGAGGCAGGGGGCCTCGCCCCCTACCGGCACAACGCAAGAGGCAGGTCGGCCTCGCCCCCTGCCGGCACAACGCAAGAGGTAGGAGGGCAGAACCCCCTGCCGAGGAGCAACAGAGGGTGCAGGGGGGCTCCGCCCTCTGCAGGGGAAACAACAGAAGGCAGGGGGCCCTCGCCCCCTGCCGGCAAACAAAAGAAGACAGAGGGGCAAAGCCCCCTGCCGAGAGGCAACACCAAGGCAGGGGGACCCATCCCCCTACCGTGAACCACCAAAAGAGCAGGGGGGGCTTAGTCCCCCTGCTGACCCACTGCAAAAAGGTAGGGGGTGTAACCCCCTGCCGACAAGAGGCGACAGGGGGCTCAGCCCCCCTGTCGACCAACAGAAAAAGGTAGGGGGTGTAACCCCCTGCCGACAAGAGGCGACAGGGGCTCAGCCCCCCTGTTGACCAACAACAAAAAGGCAGGGGGTAACCCCCTGCCAAGCAAGAGGCGACAGGGGGCTCAGCCCCTCTGTCGACCAACAGCAAAAAGGGAAAAAGTGACAGGGGGCGGAACCCCCTGCCAAGAAGAGCCAACAACAGGGGGCTCAGCCCCCCGTCGACCAAAAACAAAGGGAGGCAGGGGGTTTAGCCCCCTGCCAACAAGCGGTGATGACAGGGGGCTCAGCCCCCCTGTCGAGCCACCCAGCACAAATGAGAAAGAGAGGGGAGGGTTTACCTCCAAAATGGCAGCAACAGGGGAGTCTGCAGGCTGGAGGGCCGAGGGCTACCGTCGGCTGAGGCCACCCGGACGGAGGGTTGTGGCCGCCTGCGAAGACTCAGAGGGAGTAGCGAAGGGTTGACGAGTGGTGAATTGCTGGCGCTGTAGGGGAGACCACTGCGTCCCGGCGGCAGCTGCAGAGAGAAACAACAAAGGGGGGGGGGGGAGGAAGAGGTCGGCGGCGAGTCGCCGGACTGAGAGGGGAGGCGGCCGGATGGAATCGCTCGTCGGTGTCTCTGATCGCCGGCGGCAGCGTGAGGGGGGAGATCAGAGCAGAGGAGAGAGAGAAGGGGCGGGGGGTTCTGCCCCTCGCCCGAGACACCTGCACCTGTTAAAAGACGCAAGTTCTCGAGAGTTCGAGAACCCGGGTCCGGGTTCGGGCTCGGGTCCAAGTCCAATTCGGATCCGGGTCCGACAAGCCCAGACCCCCGACACGTGTCTGACACGTGCAGGGCACGTGTCTGACATGAGTCAGACACGATTTTTTTTTCACGGTCTTTACATCCTACCTCCCTTAAAAGAATTTCGTCCTCGAAATTTCATAGGAAGGTGATCTGCCTAGACCGCAACCTAAGGGAACTAGGTAGATTAGGATGCACGTGCGCACATAAGCCCCCAGACGAAAAAGATTTTGAAGAGATCAAGACAACACATAATGAGTCCCAAAGAAAGGTTCGAAGCCAACAACTTGATCGAACCAAACGTATGTGTGAATTCATTAATAGCTTGTCTTTGCAAGAGTTCGCAAGAGTTCATAGAGTCGCGAATAGAAAGGGAGTTTACCAGAAGGCTATAAGAAAGGTTATTCGCTATCTTCAAGGATGAAGAGACACAATGAGTCATCAAAGAAAAGGAGTCTAGTAGAAGACCATAAGAAAGGTTTAATCATTAACTTCTACTTGATGCGATAAGGGATGAAGAGACAAAACAAGACATTGCTCTAGTTTACGTTCCTTGAACGGGGTCTCTAAATCATCATCAAGACGTCGTGTGTCACACTCGCAAACTCTAACAAACTTCGCGTCATGAATAAACACAATCTATACTTTCTCAAGGCCTTATGCGGCCAACTGCCACCTATCAAGACTCACTTAAGGCGACATACTTTCTCATAAAAGGCCACCCTTCCATAGAAGGTTAAAAACATAATCAAGATCCAAAAATCAATACAGATCTGATTCACACATCTGAGCTGGGCATAATAATCATGCTCAAACAGAAAGCCAAATCTATAGATTCACAACTGGCTATACTCATCAATATCAGAAGATCAATATAACTCACCATAACCTTTCATGGAAATCAAAGTCACACAAGTTCCTCGTCGGACCTCCTGATCTGGGAAATGTACAACCTCACAAGGGATTACCGCTCTAGATGGTATACTTGGTCTTGGACAGTACACTTCTTCATAGTTCACCATCTCCGCGGCTACCCGCTCTTGGACAGTGTATATCCTCACAGAGATTCTACCACTCTAGCCGGGTTACCAGATCTTGGTCATACAAACCTTCACAGAAAACCCTTGGGAATCCAATCCTCAACAAAAGCCATAATCAAAGAAAATCACTGCGATACACGTATCAGCACAAATGACCGCTCACTGGGTCGATAGCCACTAATAATCAACCAGATCCACGCCGAATCACCTAGTCTGAGAAAATGTATGACCTCACAAGGAATTACCGTCCTAGATGGTATATTTGGTCTTGGACCATACACTTCCTCACAGTTCACTGTCTTCGCGGCTACCCGGTCTTGGACAGTGCACGTCCTCACAGAATTCTACCACTCTAGTGGGTCACCTGATCTTGGTCATACACCCCCCTCGCAGATAATCCATTGGAGATCAAATCCTCAACAGGCGCCATACACAGTGATACATGCATCAAAACAATCGACTGATCAAAACAATTGACCGCACTCGAGGTCAACACCACCAATATAGGCATAAGCATATATACCAACAATATGCATCGTATCACTTCACATGGCAAAACAAATCACAAAATCACACATTCGTCTAACAAGGTTCCACGAACCATAATCATATATCGAATATAAACATTCATCGCATGCTCTCAACAATTCTTATCACGTGGCATATCAAACACATCACATAGAAGATTTACACTACGCAATTCATCAATGCCACAAGAAACATTATATCCTCAAATAGGACCTCAAAGCATGCACAATCAAAGAATAATTTCTATACACAGAAACACGCAAATAACGTATTATGAATCAACTTAACTTCAACTTACGCAACTCCTACGCAGTTCAATAAATTCACAGGATTCAAGTTGTATGTGCAAATACTCTAATCATTGCATCATCATATGCATCCACAATTCTTACCTCGAAGCACATCGCATTCGACCACTTCAGCGTGAAACACGCGCACATATCTACAAGACATCTTAGTCCAATACTCATGATATTCGTCAATCATGCTATACAAAGAGGATGTAATCACACAACCAATCATAATGTGAATCCCTGCAACATAGTCATGTAGGCGTGATGTATCCTAAAAAACTAATCATTTGTAGTCGTGAAGTGTCATACATCTAAATGATCTAAACTAATGATTTGTAGGCGTACAAGACAAACACCTAAAAGTTAATCATCTGTAGGCGTAACAAGTCAACTACCCAAAAACTAATCAGTTGTAGGCGTGACACGTCATTCACCTAATAAGCATCACAATCATTAAGATCACAAAGACACCAAAGTCAGACGAAATTCCATTGATAAGCATTGACTTGACAAAAATACGTAACAAAACACACAAAAAGCCTTAAACTAAGACTATCAAAGGTGTCTATTCGACGCTTACTATGTGTTCTGTTGCTATTGCTGAGGAGGTTAGGGCGTACTGCCCACTCGCCGAAGGTCATCCACCTTCTTTATGCGATAATCACGAATAAAGTGGCCCATCTTGCCACAATAAAAGCAGCCACCAGAGGCTCGGGGACATGCTTGTCCACGGTGAACACGATCGCATCTCAAACACTTTGGGTTTAATGGTCGTTGAGGCTCATTTCCTTCACTTAGTTTTTGTCTTTTAGCAGGTCGACGCTTGTTGTCAGCACTATCTTCGGCAGACTTTTTATCGCGACGTTGTTTAAACTGACATTCTTCAGCAGAATGCCCCACCTTTCCGCAAAAATAACAACCATCAAGGTTCCAAAGGCACATAGGATCGGACAAAACATGAGGGTTGATACCTCGCTCTAGATTGGTGCTCGTGCAAACCAACCTATCAACCTTATGATCCAGGTTCTGGACCATCGCTTGGAGCTGCTCAACTGCTCTGGTTAATGCGTTTATAGATTTGATCAGTTTATTGAACGACATCTAAGCAAAAACACATTCTTTAATTAAAATAAATATAAAATAATTTAAGAGAAATAATACTCACAATGCGATGCAAATGCCGGATGATCAAGGATTACCACTTTCCCTGTTGCTCTGATACCAAAAGCTGTAACGCCCCAAAATCGTGGACTTGAAACCTTTTATGAAAAGGTTGAAAGTTTTGAAATCAATCATTTATCAGAGTTTAAAACAGAAGTTCAGCGGAAGATCAGGTTCAAAACAGCAAGTCCCTAGACCTTAGGCGCATTACAACCAAAAGCAGATTCCCCCTTACAAACCGATTTGCAATTCAAATATATATTTTATTGAAATGAAAAGAAAAACCACGTTTTGGTAATACAGTTTTAGAAATACAGAGTTATAGTCAAAATAGATGCTTTCAAACAAACCTTATACCACATCTATCAAAAGTATCCCCAATAGCGCAACGTCAGGAAAGGGCATTGCCTTAAGTGCATCGCATCATCGTTCCATCGCAAGCTGTCTCAACCTGTTCACCATCTGCCCATGAAAATGGGTCAGTCTCACAACAGACTAGTAGGGGTGCAAAGGACAAGAAAGAACAAAGGCTGCAATAAGCAAGATAAACATTAGCTCAAGCAGGAACAAGCAAGACTAGCAGATCTAACCAAAAGTGCTGTGAAGTAAGCAAAGCTCTAGTAAAGCAAACAACTACACACAAGAGCAAGAAGGTTCAAAGTGCTAAACAAACAACTATAGCAATCCCACAGATATAATAGGTGAAGAGTAACTAACTCTATTTACCAGTCAAGCAAAGCATTTGCATAAGACAAGTATTCATAACAACACTCGTAATACATACAAGTACCATTATATGGTTCGGTCTATCGCCAAGTGATTACATTAATCGTGTGGCACAAGCTATTGTATCACAAGCAATTCATAAGCTACACAGGATAAGCAATCAACTAGTATGAGAAGCCAGTTATTACTAAGCAAGGAACTGCATAAGCAGTTTAACCAACAAGGGTAACGCCTCGACAGGCGTACCTAGCTCAACGAGTAGTATACCGAACTATCGAGCTAACAAGCAAGCAAGCACTGCACGTCACAACATGCATATCTCATGATCATGTGTATAAGTTATATCTTGTCTCATTACTGAGCAGGCCATTGTGGGTACGCATAAGGCAAAACGTAGAAACATCCAAGATCGATTCGGGGGTCCATTACGCTATGTATTTTATTATACCCCGAATGACTGACTGAGTCTGTTTCCTAAGGGGACGGTCAGTGACCAAGAGAGTAAATCTCCAAAGGCAAACAAAGGCCCAATGGATGCGCATCCGTACTTCTGCAGAAGTGGCCCAAAGGATTTCCCCTAACCTCCGATGACTGGGGAAGGTCGGATCTTTGCCCGAGATTGCCATTAATGACTGTCCATCGGAGTTTTATACCATCTATCCTCTCTCTTGATGAACCATCCTGAATGAGCACGACAGAGAGTTTCTTAACCGCCGTCCCATTCTCATGCTCTGGTCTTCCAACCCAATCGAGCATCTTGCCTGTGAAGGCGCATGATTATTATTTAGGTGAGTTATACGCGCCATTGCGCGTTCGAGGCAAGCACACAATTCTCATCCTAGTCACCGCAGTACGCATCGTACCTATTCAAATGCACAATCACGATGAAAGGGGGTCAATCCCTAGTGAGGGTAGAAACATCACTCTTATGATCTTAAACACATGCCATTGCATGTTCGAGGCAGACATAGACCTCTCATCCTACTCATCGTAGTACACAACGTACCTATTCAAAAGTACAACCACGATGAGAGGGGTAAGGATCTCTCACAGGAAATCTCAATACTTCTGCTTTACAGAATCCCACAGTGAACTCATTCCAGTTCCAACTGATCGTGCTCGGATCCTATAGACAATCGCGAGCAATCTGCCTATTAGGCGAAAACAATATAACAGGATTAGCTTAATGTGTCAATACACGTTTAGAGGTTTCTATAGACCTCTCGTTCTGCTCTTCGTAGTCCAAACATATCATACATGACTAAGGGTACGACTACTAGAGGAGGAACATTGATCCCTCGTAAGAGATCCAACAATACCTTCACGAAGGAAGACGCTACAAACATGGTTGAACCAGAAAGCCTAGAAACTAGGTCTCGTATCAGAGGCGAGGTAATGCCGATCTAATGATGGCGCAAGTACCTCACTAGGATCCCCGCCCTACTCGTGCACAGGATCTTAAACAAGGTTATCTAAGTCGTATCAAATAGGCAAACTAAGGTTGTAACACACCTATCCCGAATGCATCGATTTGGGAGGTTCGGCTGCTATTTCTACTTTACAAGGTATACATCTAGAAAAATAGGTTTGCACCTAAGACGATGTCTTTGGAGAACCTAAGTGCACAAGTGTGTGTCGTGGCTTGTAAGACAAGTGAAACAATATACACTATACATTCGATGCTGCACTTAGGGAGTGCAAGCTGACAAGAGGCAAACTCATGCACATACTAGTACAAAGGCAAAACGAGGGACAAGACTCGGTGGGCGAAGCCGCACCGCGAGGGTAGAACGCTAAAGCTCCACACGAGGTATGAGATCATACCTCGATCATCGTAACGCACAAGCAGGCAACTACGCAAGCAACTCGTGAGGTATGAGATTCTATACTGACTACGCAAGTGTAGAGGATGACTCACGAGGCATGGGGTTGCACCTCGATAACGATAAGCGTAAGCAAGAGAGAGAGCATACGACAGAGATAAGAATACATGCATGAGCAAGGCAACAACAAGGTAAGGATGAACACAAGCAAAAGGAAAGTGCAAGAGCAATCACGACAGTACAAGAAAGTAAAGCACGAAGAGTAAAGCGAGAAGCAAAGGCCATGGCGCATAAAGCGCGGGGCAACAAGTAATTGCAGGAAGTAAGGTGCAAGAACGTATAGGAGGACCAGGCATCCTGGAGAACAAGGCAAACATAAGCAAGTAAATGTCAGGGCGCAAAGCGCGGGGCAACAGAAAAGTAAAGTGCGAGAAAGTAAAGAGAACAAGGATCGCGAAACCGCGTCCTTGAAGATAAAGACATGAAATGTAAAGACAGAAATGGAAAGCCTAGGCACATATAGCGCGGCGGCGACAGAAAGGAAAGTGCAGGAAAGTAAAGAGGACACGGATCGCGAAACCGCGTCCTTGAAGGTAAAGACATACGTATATATATTATACGTATACATATATCGTCCTCTTTTAGTTATCTTTCTTATTTTAGCATGTATCAGTTCATTGTCCTTTCACGCAAAAATCCCCTACCTTAAGGGGTTTCGGGTCTTCGTACGCATGCAACGTAGGCAAGCAAGAGCTCGAGCCACAGAGGGCGAGCTGGATCCATCGTTCAACCTGAAGAGCTTAGATCGTTAGTATATGCCGAATATACACAAGCAACAAGGCAGCAAGGTCTCTTGCCTGCAGGAGGCAGATGCAGGAACTCTGCATCCTGCAGACAAGGGTGCCAGAGGCAGGGGCCTCAGCCCTGCTTGGCAACAGCAGCAGAGGCAGGGAGCAGGAGCTCCCTGTCTGCTAGCACAAGGAAAGGCAGGGGAGGGAGCAGAGGCTCCCTGCCACACCTGCCACAACAAGGCAGGGGGGACATCCTCTGTCAGAACATGAGACAGGGGCGCAACCCCCTGCCGGCAGCAAGAACAAGGCAAGGGGGCAGAGCCCTAGCCAGAGAACAACAGAGATGCAGGGGGCAAGCCCCTGCTCGAAAACAAGAAAGCAGGGGGGCTTCGCCCCCTGCTAGCACAACACAGGAGGCAGGGGGTAACCCCCTGCCGACAAGAGGCGACAGGGGGCTCAGCCCCCCTGTCGACCAACAGAAAAAAGGCAGGGGGGTTAACCCCCTGCCAAGCAAGAGGCGACAGGGGCTCAGCCCCCCTGTCGACCAACAACAAAAAGGCAGAGGGTAACCCCCTGCCAAGCAAGAGGTGACAGGGGGCTCAGCCCCTCTGTCAACCAACAACAAAAAGGGAAAAAGTGACACGGGACTGAACCCCCTGCCAAGAAGAGCCAACAACAGGGGGCTCAGCCCCCCGTCGACCAAAACCAAAGGGAGGCAGGGGGGTTTAGACCCCTGCCAACAAGCGGTGATGACTGGGGGCTCAGCCCCCCTGTCGATCCACCCAGCACAAATGAGAAAGAGAGGGGAGGGTTTACCTCCGAAAACTGCAGCATCAGGGGAGTCTGCAGGCTGGAGGGCCAAGGGCTACCGTCGGTTGAGGCCACCCGGACGGAGGGTGGTGGCCGTCTGCGAAGACTCAGAGGGAGCAGTGAAGGGTTGACGAGTGGCGAATCGCCGGCGCTGAAGGGGAGACCACTTTGTTCCGGCGCCAACTGCAGGGAGAAACAACAAAAGGGGGGGGGGGGGGGGAGGAAGAGGTCGGCGGCGAGTCGCCGGACTGATAGGGGAGGCGGCCAGACGGAATTGCTCGTCGGTGTCTTTGATCACCGGCGACAGCGTGAGGGGGGAGATCGGAGCAGAGGAGAGAGAGAAGGGGCGGGGGGTTCTGCCCCTCGCCCGAGATACCTGCGTCTTTTTAAAAGACGCATGTTCTCGAGAGTTCGAGAACCAGGGTCCAGGCTCGGGTCTGGGTCCAACTCGGATCCGGGTCCGACAAGCCCTGACCCCCGACATGTGTCCGACACGTGTCTGACACGATTTTTTTTCATGGTCTTTACAATACTAATATAGGTTTCCTGCTAAATAAGATATAGAGAATATATCTGTAAGTTCAAATTAAAAAAATTCAAAAAACTTTGCCCTTTAAAGCTCATATTTTATTTATTAAATATTTACATAGATCAAGTTGTTGCATTAATGTACTTTTACATGTTAATCTCATATTTTTTGGTATTTATTTGAGACTTTCTATTTTTTATTGGTTATTGCTTTATCATTAAAATATTTATTTTATTTATTTTTATTTATTGATATTTTTAAAAGTTTTTTTTTAATTTGAGGCTTACACTTTACGTCTCGCATCATATTTCCGTAGAGTGCTACGTTATGCCTCAACATTTTTCACAACATTGATCTAAACTCTTATGTTTGTAGATACCATAGAGCGCACTTGCTTGTAGATGGTCCCTACCTACCATAATGATATGACAAAAAAACCTTTTAGGGTAATTTTACCATTTTAAAATATAAGGCTACAAATGGGCATTCTCAACCCTTTGACTTAAACAAGTCATACCACACTTTATTGGTTGTTGTGGTTATTATCCACCCCTTAGGGCACATTTGATATTGCATGATGGGCGTGATTTGGGACATTGCAACCAAAAATCAGGCCCATCAAAACAAACTAGAGGTATGACAGACATGCACAATGCGCATCTGCCGCATCTCAGAAACATGTTTTCACGGTTCCACACCCTATTACGAAAAGAACAAGATAAAGGGGACACTCTTTAAAGCAAAGAAAAAGGTGGGGGTCTCCCCCTCATTCTTTCCCCTCTCTCTCTCGCGCGCTCTTCATTCTTCGTTCTTTGTTGTTGTTCTTCTTCTTTTTCTTACAGTTTTTTTTTATATTTAATTTTCTTTGCTCACCATTGATTTTTTCTTTGATTTTCTTTGATTAGGGTTTTGGTTTTGGTTTTTCTTTTATCTTCATTGATTTTTTCTTTGATTTTCTTTGATTAGGGCTTTGAGTTTTTTATTAGGGCTTTGATAAGGGTTTTTTCCTTTGATTTTTATTGATTAGGGGTTTTTTCTTTGATTATCATTAATTAGGTTTTTTTTTGTTTTTTTTCATTGATCTTTTTAGTTTTTTTTAAAAATAATTTAGTTTTTTTTTTCATTGATTAGGATTTTTTTCCTTTGATTTTTATTGATTAAAGTTTTTTTATTGTCATTGATTAGGGCTTTTCTTTGATTTTTTTTTGTTTATTTATGGTTTATTTATAATTTATTTTCTTGCATTTTAATGTTTTATGATTTATTTATGATTTTTTCATTTATATATAAAATATGAATTCTTATTTTTTCTCAAAATATCCAAAATTTAACAAAATTTTTTGTACTTGGATCCAATTTGAGATCCATATTTGGGGTTAAAATCCATAACTTTTTTATTAACTTTCATAATTGGATCCAATATGACACCGATTAAAGCATTTATATATTATTAAAATATCAATCCTTATTTTTCTTAAATTATTCAAATTTTATTTTATTTTTTAGATCAAATCCAAAGTTAAAATCTATAATAAGCATGCCGCCTACGGTTAAAAATGAAGTTATTGGACCCAATATTTATATGTGTTAAAACCAAATGTTGGATACAAGAAAGATAACTTCTTGTCCAGTCAATCAAAACAAACATTGATCATGGTATAGTTGTTACGGTACAGACAAAAATGTGTGTTATGTCCGTTTTGTTTGTTCATTCTCTCCAATCTTGAACAAGACATCAAACAAACCCTTACCGGATGTTTTGATTGCACAGACAACAGCATTAGAGTGACTGTTCATGCTCTACGCAAACGGCTGATGCTTGGGATAATTAAAACACGACATCCCACGCATTCAATAAGACATTTAGACATCTTTTAGGTGTTTGGTAGTGTTTCACCTTTCTTTTTAGAGCAGTAGGATCCAACACATTTAGGCAAAAACTATATAAAAACAAAAACTTTGGCACAAAAACTTATCTTGTTTTTTTTTTTTAATTATTGGAGGAAGAAAAAACTTTACTTGTTCATAACACCTTTTGTGCCTTGGTCCGGAGTGTTCTAACAAGACTGTGTGCATAGTTCTGTCCGTGCAATCACACGCTCAAAACAAATGTCTTTCAAATGTTGTTAAAGACTAAACAAAGACAACCATCGGAAAAACAGCCACCGTCTGTGTTTGCCAATTGGCTACTGCTTCACCAACGGCCAAATTGTTTCACACGTGTGGGCAGGTACGTGCCCCCACGTTCATGGAAGAAAAGGGGGAATTTTCTTTTTCTCAGCAGAAAACGAACAAATAAAATTGTAAAAAGAAAAAAGAAAAAAAGCATTTGGCACAAATATTGATCCAAGGCACTGACCAATTACTAAATTGTCGTGGAATTTAGGGTCAAGGACGAGATTGGGCCTATACGGGAAAAGTTTTGACTTCCCAAACAAACGACAAATTGAGCCATCTAGTGGAAGGGGAGAGACAAGATCGGATCCCTCGGAATGTCGTACTACAAGGGGTAGGTTGGTCAATTAATAAATAAATAAATAATGGCTCTGTGTCTCAGACAAGCTAGAACGCACGCTTCCGTTTTAGTAGTTTGTTTGATGAGGGGAGAAGGAATTTTTGAGGTCGAGTTTGCCCCCCCCCCCCCCCCACCACCACCACACATAACGCGTACAATGACGTACGACGCTGGTGCTGCTGGTCTTCCCTGAAAATGACAGTCATGTCCAAGTCCCTCTTGTTTCGCGCCATACCTGTCCAAAATAACCTTTACTACGATATCATACACCGATCCCGACCCCACGAAATGACAAAAATAACCTTCAAAGTTTGATAGCCTCGAAAACAAATGCAAACGACTAAAAACTCTCGGGGAGGGAAATCTATGGATAAATTAAAGGGTTTTTGCTTTTTTAAGAAAATATCTAAAAAGTAAGGCAAATTTTAAAAAGTTAGACTTTGGGTGTAACTAGCCAGACGCGGATCCTTGAAAGTTGGACCTCTGAACCAACTCATTTGAAAGTGCCAAATATTAGGGGTCTATATGGGTTGGACCTCTGTACCAGTCAGATCGCAGTGAATCTGTATCTAAGTCGGAATTTAAAATGGTAAGCCCAGTCCCAGTCTGGATCCAAACTAGGTGCAATGTAGTAAGTTTTTGATATGGATGGATAAAGTAATATGTTGGCACACGATCTGGTAGGAAAAGAGGTTAGGAACAAGTTAAAAAGTGCAACTGAATTGGACGTTATCGGGGCTAAAGATATTGATCCAAATCTGAATCTAAAAAAGGTCTGAACACGCCTATATGAATCTAAACCAAATACATGTATCGATCTTATTTTTTAAAGCCCACATCCAAACATATGTTGATCCATATCCCCTGCACCTTTTCCCTCACGGAAAGGTCCAAAAAATCGACAAGGAGTTGTAAACTCTAAGTGGCCCCGCAAGTCAACACACTGACCAAAAAAAAACCTCCATCTGTCCATTGAAGATGTCCTTTGAGGTTATTTTCGTAATTTTGTGAACTCGAAATAAGGACCGAACCCACGCGGAGGTCCGGGGTCCAGAATGACGTGTCGTCGACCAGGGTCCGCTTCCAGGGGCGGGAGGGGGTGTGGCCGAACTCGAACTCCGGGTTAGGATGCGTACCTCAGACGTCTAACTCGAGTTAAGCTGGTCGGGTTAACCCCAACTCTACCCCCCCCCCTTTCCTATAAATGCCTCTCCTTCGGACCTTTCGTTTTCTTCCTTCAACAGACTCTCTCTCTCTCTCCCCGAGTGCTCCCTTTCCTCTCTCTCATCCTCCTCAGAGGAGAGCGAAAGGGTAGCGGTGGCTCTCCATGTGTAGCTTCTTCCTCACGCCACAGAAACCCTAAACTCATCTGTCTCCCGCCCGAGATCTCGAGCGTTCGGACCCTCCTACTCTCTCTTCCCGCCCCTCTACTCATCGGAGGGAGAACAAGAGGAAGAAGCGGAAACTCAAGAGAACTTGGTATAGTCTCTCTCTCTCTCCCTCCCTCTCGGGATCTAGGGTTTCTTGCAGCTATTCCGTCCCATTCCTTTGTTTCTGTAGTGAGGGATTGGGAAATCAAAGTGGTGAGTCGGTAGCTTCTTTCTATATGCTTACTCATCGGTTTTTTCTCCGGAAAATCATTTCAGTCTCTGGAAATTGAGCTGTTCTAGGCGTTTCGGTGGATTTTGAAGTATTTTGCCATCAATTCCTTCCATTTTAGAGCATTAGTGACGGGAATTTCCACTAGGGAGGACGGAGTTAGGTTTAGGTTCCGATCTAGGGCTCTCTCTTTTTGTTAGAAATATCCATTCTTTTGTTGATTTTGTAGCGTTTTTGCTGTTCTGATTTCCTGAGGAAGCGGAAATCGGGGGGTTGTTTAGGTGTTGGAGAATGTAGGAGTCCTTTCTCCTTGATTTGTGCGGTGAGATTCGGTTCCGGCTCAGATCTTGAGCTACTTGTTGAGTTGAGATCGTTCTTCTCGGCTGTGATTTTGGGCTAGGCGAGCGCGGTTTTCTTTTCTCTCTTGCTTCTGTCCCGGATTTCTCTGGAACGAACTGGCCTTTCATGGGCTGAAGAGAAAGGAGGAGGAACTGCTCTTGGGGAAGGGAATTTAGGTCTTTCTGCACTAGATCCGAGTGCCTGAAAGGTTTGTGGGGAATGTGCTGGTTCGACCATGTCTAAAACCCTAGATTCTTCAAACGAGACTTTCAACCTCGGCAAGGATGGAGAGAGGTGCCTGGATCCTCAGCTTTGGCATGCCTGTGCTGGTGGCATGGTCCAGATGCACAAGATTAACATGAAAGTTTACTATTTCCCTCAAGGGCATGCCGAGCACGCTGGGAGCGGCTTCGAGTTCCCACCCTCCTTGAAGATGCCGCCATTCATCCCCTGCAGGATTGGGGATGTTAAGTTCATGGCTGATAAGGAGACGGATGAAGTTTTCGTGAAGCTGAAGTTGTTCCCGTTGATCCGAATGGAGGAGGGGTTTGCAAGTGTTGAAGAAGAAGCGAGTTTCAGTGAGAACATCAGCTTGGATGTTGATAAACCCACTTCATTCGCCAAGACCTTGACGCAGTCTGATGCCAACAATGGGGGCGGGTTCTCGGTCCCCCGCTATTGCGCGGAGACCATCTTTCCAAGGCTTGACTACTCGATTGATCCGCCTGTGCAGACCGTATTTGCAAAGGATGTCCACGGTGAGGTCTGGAAGTTCAGGCACATATATCGGGGAACACCAAGACGCCACCTCCTAACTACAGGCTGGAGCACGTTTGTCAATCAGAAGAAACTTGTTGCTGGGGATTCTATCGTGTTCTTGAGGATGGCCAATGGAGAGCTTTGTGTTGGAATAAGGAGGTCGGCGAGGTTGAGCGAGGACTCTTTGTCTGCATCTGCATGGTGTTCCGCGGCTGGGGGTCTGGTATCCCCCTTCAGGAGCCCCAGATGGGAAGGAAAATCAGGGAATGAACTTGCTCGTGGTGGGTTCTCCATGTTCTTGAGGGAGGATGAGAACAGGATGACAAGGCCTGGTAATTGTGGGTTTTCAAGGGATAAGAGTAAGGTGAGTGCCAAAGCAGTGATCGAGGCATGTAGCTTGGCAGCTGCTGGACAACCTTTCGAGGTGATTTACTACCCTCGTTCGAGCACTCCTGAGTTTTGCGTGAAAGCTAGTGCTGTGAACGCCTCTATGAGGCTGCATTGGACACCGGGGCTGAGGTTCAAGATGGCATTCGAGACAGAGGATTCTTCTCGGATCAGTTGGTTTATGGGGACGATCTCATCTGTGCAGTTTTCAGACCTGGTTAACTGGCCAAACTCGCCCTGGCGACTACTTCAGGTACATGTTTTCATGTCCGTTTCATTATCTGTTCAAAACCGCAAAATATGTAGCTCTTGTTAAGCTATGTGAATAACCTTGTGTTTTGTGCGGATGCTTCCACATTAATCTGTCTTTTTGGTGAAATACTCGCTTTAGTTCTTTTAGTATTGTCCTGTTGATGTAGCAGTAGCAATAAGTTGCATTGCATAATCAAGATCTTGTGGTGCACTGGGGTATATGAGGAAGCTTTTTTTGCTTTCTGGTTGGAAAGATTTTTAGTTTGTGGTCTGTTTCTTTTGGATCTTAAAAGTCAGTTGATGTGGTTCTCTTTGTTTCCTCATTTTCTTCCTCCTTCGCCTGCTTTGCTTGGCTTTCTTTGAAAGACGCTTCTTTTGTTGCAATTAACCCTGAGACCCATCTGTAAATGGGAAAAATACCGGTGGATGAGGCAGGTACATAAGTAGCGACTTGATATGTACCTAGGCACTCCTTTATACACGTGCTTTTATCGGAAACCGATGTCTCTACCGTCATTTGTAATTCTCATCATGGGGTTGTTACCAACCATGCATGTGCATTTACTGTATGAGTCTGCTTTTTTCTGGCTAAATAAGGCGTATTATTCTCATGGGTGTTTATTGGATATCATTCTTTTCTTATCCATACGAGAATGCTAGCTATCCTGTTTGTCCCTCCTCCACCCTCTCACCCCCTTGTTTTGGGACTATTAACGCTTACAGATCTGGTTTGTGCAGGTGACATGGGATGAACCAGATCTGCTGCAGAATGTCAAGCGAGTGAGTCCATGGTTGGTTGAAGTTGTCTCAAACATACCAACCATCCAGATGTCTCCATTTGCACTTCCTAAAAAGAAGCCGAGGGTTTCTCAGCACCCAGAGTTATCACATGATGTTCAGGGGATCAACGGTTCTCTCCCAGCCTATGTTCTTCCTGGTCATATGCTCGGGTCGATCAACCCGTGGCAGAGTCTCCAGGGAAATGTTCCTTCAGGCATACAGGGAGCCAGGCAGGGTCACTTCGGTATTTCACTTTCGGACTTCTGTCCGAATAAATATCGTCCAGGTTTGCTGCCGGATGGTATATATCATTGTCAAGAGCAAGCTATCCGTTCTTCTCCCGTTTCAACTGAGCTCTTTATAGGGAATTCCTCTTCCCAGGACCGCTCTAGCGGGAATAACAGCGTCTCTTATATTCTCTCTAGCTGTGGCCCTTCTCTATGCAGCAAAAAGTCAGTTGATGCAGGTCATGTGAAGCCAGCTGGAAAGGCTGCCCAGATCAGGCTTTTTGGTCAGTCCATTGGCACGAAAGAGCCAGAGAGAACAGACTTCACTCAGCAGCAGTCACAAGTATGTTCTACAGACGGGTTTGGCTCCAGCGTTATTACCAACAACAGCAGCATCTTTAGTGGGAGCCCAGAGAATTTTAGCCATCCCCATAACGACAAGATAGGCTTCTCTCACGCCCTGGGATTGGGGCCACACTACGAAAGGCATTTGGATACTCCCATTGCTTCCAATCCCTTTCCAGGCATTTCGTTTCTTAAAGAGAAGCCTTCTGACCAGAGCTTGGAGAAGTGTGGACACGTTTGTAAGCCTTTTGATGAAGAAGGGGTGAATGGCCACTGCAAGGTCTTCATGGAATCTGAGGATGTGGGCCGAAGCCTGGACCTTTCTTCCTTCATGTCTTACGAAGGGCTCTACAAGGTGCTAGCACAAATGTTTGAAGTTGATGAATCTGATATGTTCAGTCGGGTGCTTTACCGAGATGCTAATGGTATCGTTAGACATGCAGGGGATGAACCCTACAGGTAATTTTCCATTTTTTCCCTTCTTTTTCCATCTTGTGAGAAGCATGTTTACTGTTTCACCTTTCTTCATTGTTTACCGTTTCACCTTTTTTCCCTTCATTGTTTGAGTGTGGCATGTTTACTGTTTCACCTTTCTTCATTGTTTGAATGGGTAGGTGCCTGATGCTTTTTGTGCTTACAGCTTGCCTAGGGCTTGTCTACCGAGCCTTAGAAAGATTATTTCTATTTTTTCTAAAATCTGACCATACAGATAATCTACTTTTGGATCGCTCGATTCCAACACCGAGTTCAGTTTTTATAAGATTCAAAAATCAACGGTCTACCATTTTTTAAAATATTCAATGTTTAAGAAAAACATTTTTTCTAAAAAAAACATGATCCAAGTGTGATTTTCTAGCAAATCGAGAATGCAGAACACATCTCTAGGGTCAGATTTTTTAAAAATAACATGAAAACCCCTTTCCAAAGCTCGGTAGGCAGGCTTTAGGCACAAAAAGCGTCAGCCACCTACCCATTATATATATATATATATAAAACTTGGTTGAGTCAGTCCCAGTGAGGAAGTGCAATGAACCGACTTGGCTGTTGAGTTTGCTGTCTGGTCTCTAGTTGCTTAAATGCTTGGAACCTCGACTCGTTTCAAAATCATACTCCCATGCCCATATCGGTTTTGTTTATTAGCTGGAGTTACTATAAGGATCCTGCATATGGTCTCTATTCCTGAGTGGAAGCATTGGTTTTAGGCAACGGTTTCTTTTGATTCCACAGTAAGGATTGGAGCCTAAAGAGTGCTAGCAACGTTACTGACTTGGTCCAGCCGTGGTCTTGAATTGGTTGTCAAGTTGCTTAGGGGAATGGTGAATGGTGAGTTCTTCCTGTCCATTAGCAACTCAGGCGTCAACCTTTCCACATTGAAGCTTATGTATATACGTAACCAGGTTTTTTCTTTGTAGCATCCTCTCACATCCACCTTTTCCTCTCTTTTAATAGAGTTAAACGGCGATAATGTCTTCAATTGAAATCTTTACTATTACTAGATTGTAAGATTTTGTATTTGCTGTTATTTACAATTTCCACTTCCATTGTAGTGAGTTCATGAAGACGGCGAGGAGGGTGACCATTTTATCAGATGCTGGAAGTGACAACATGGGAAGGTAAAGGCCTTCCCTGCAGCTTCTTATAACCTTATTACCTTTGTACAGCTAGTTTTAGACTCAAGCAAAGGCTTTTTTTTTTTTGGGGGGGGGGGGGGGTGGTGGGGCGGGGTGCTGGACTCTCTTTAAGCAAAGTTGGTGTAACTGGGACTTTTAATGTGTATTAACGTCTAGTTGAGATATCGGGCCAGAGGCTCTTTTTTCCCGTTTCCCTTTCAAGATTTGAATGGTGATATGCCAGATGACCATTGCGTTGAACCGGGATATGGGTCTTTTAGCCCAATTGAATTTTCTGCATCTGAATCCTAAGAATCGCCTTTCCTGCCAAAACGAATCACTCCCAAGTGTTTTCTATCTGCAAAGCCAAGCGGTGTCTGAGTGCAACGAACTTTGTTCAAGACAAATTACATTTTCCACTTAAATGGGAACGTCATGTACACCTCTGACCTTCAATCCTGCATCGTTTTTTCGAGAATCCCATCTTGTTTTTCTGACGGTTTGAACCTTGTTATTGGGTTCAATGCATTCAAAAGGTGTCATTGAATGATTTGGTTAGAGGTTTGTGGTTTAAGCTGAAGCTTTTTAAGGATTTTCGATGGTGATAATAACCTTGTATAGATGCTTCTCTGTTGGGTTCTTGCTTGCAGCAGTTCTCTGAAAACCGTATCTGTAGCATGTTGACCATGCCCCTTTTCTCTTTGCCTGACGTGCTTGCAGTCAACAGTATGAGATGTCAAGGTAGCCCTCTAACTACATTACTTCAAACTATGGTTATCTACCAGTATCTAATTTTATTTAGAAAAACATCAAAACAACAAAAAAAAACATGAAACTAAGAAAGAAAATTGAAAATCAAGACAAAAAGATAATAACAGATACATATCCAATTCAATTGGTCAATTATAAAATAACTCATTTATAAGTAGATAAATCTCTCTTAATTTTAAAGCTAACAAACTGTCGAAAGATAAAAATTATTTTAAAATAGGGATTTGAATAAAAAAACTCTAAAAATAAAAAATTCAAAAAAACAAATGGATCTAAATGGACCCTTATTGCCTCAGATTTTCTGTTTCGTTCTTGCATCATTATCTTTTGGTTGTAGAAAACTTGTCTTTAAGTCTAAATCCACCGAGTCTCTGTGCTGCTTTATAAGTTGAACAAACCAATCAGAATCTGCTGCAACGTGTTATACTAAAGCTAGGATCATTCTTTTTTAAACAATCAAAATTATGCAAGATATTCTGCCAAAGTGAAATGGGTCAAATGAATATAGAGTAGATGGTTGAGACAAAATTTGAATCCACGAAGGAATCTGATCCATAAGTAGTTGTAGAAATTCATATTGATCCGATTTGAGTAAACCTACAATGGGTTTGGGTTAGGGTTAATGAAGATGAGTATAAGAGAGTTCTGGATCTGGTTATTGGGGTTTGGATTCTTACTAGATCTGGGTATAAATGGGTTTTGGAGATACCCACTTTGGATTGGCTAATGGAATTTGGGTCTAAGTTTAACTTGGGTTCTTGGTACAACAGATAAAATACTGCAATTTTAAGGGTAGTCTTGGATAGGGGTGTCAACGGGTCGGGTTTGGGTCGGACTCAGGTGGAACTAGGCTTGGCCCCGATTTTTTGGTATGGTATCGGGTCTAGACCCGGGTCTAATTGGACCCACCATAAGAGAAACATACCTGGACAAACCTAGGTCTTAATCGATTCTTCTTATTTATCACCATACTCGGACTCTATAGTGTCTCGTTCGAGTAAACTCTCGACCCGTTGACACCCTTAGTCTTAGGACATATAGAAGTAGGTCCTGGTAAAAAACTAAGGTCAAACTCCACTTGATTCGGGATTTATAGGCTCGGGATCAAGCTGGAGGAAAGTAGGTCAGGACTGTGTTCAATCGAGTTCAGTAAAAAGGCCAGTTCTTTTTATTGGGTTTGGTCTGAGGCTGATTTTTGGAAGGTTAGTTGGGACACGGAAGAACACCTATGGTTAAAATTTGAAGATTAGATCATGTCAGGTTAGGGAGATGTGAATTAGGAAAGTCAGGTCAAATTCTACAGTTTACAACATGCAGAAGATGTTGGGTTCTTAAGATCGGTTTGGGTCAAAAGGGTTTGGGCTTAGGTTAAGGGTGGTTTGATTTACTGTGACCTAGAGGGCACTCTTGAGAAGGTATGCTACTAGGTTGTAGGTTCAGGGGGGTTGTTGGGGTGCAGATTGATGTAATAAGGGTTTGACCACCACTGAGCTCAAGTTCACCACACTTGGTTTGGGCCAAGTACCTAGGTGCAAACCCACTAGAGGTTTGATCTTGATGCAACAAAGAAACGTGAGAGAAGGCCTAGAGGCCAAAGAGAGAGAAGTGAGGAAGACTTAAGGGCCAAGGAAAAGAGAGAGAGAGAGAGAGAGAGACATAAGTTCAATTCATTTCTTAATCTTCAAAGCACAGTAAAGGGGGTATATATAAGCTATAGAGAAGGTATTTACACATCTCCACAAGTACCCAATACAATTTAAAAGTCACTCAAAATTAGAAGAAGACTCCTTTGATCAAAACCTAAATCTAGGTAATAACTCACAAGCCCTTACCCAAGAATAAGACGTTAACTTAGCCAAAATTAGGCCACTTCACTTCCTTCACACACCCATCAAGGCTCTCCCAAGGAGAGGTTGACCTCCATGTGGGTCCCACTACGGCCAGCTAACCCTTTCAAGCTCACCTTGGATCCAGATCCTTTTAAGAGCGGGTCAGGTTCTCCTTGATCTGCTTCGTCCATTGCTACTTCGGATCCAGGTTTCTCTGGACTTGCTCCAAGCTTTTGCCAATGTGGGTATGGATTCCTTAAGGTTCATACTAATTATTGCTAATATGGATCCAGGTTCAATTGGATTCATATTATCCTCTCCCCTTTGGACATTGCTTAGTCCACTAGGCAAGAGATCTCTCAAGTTGAGTCTCTCTGCAAGCATAATTCTCGATGTGGCCATGAAGGTTTTTAACCTTGCTTCCTCCATTCATCGGGATAGAGTGTTGACGACATGATTTTCTTGTCCTTTATTATAATACAACTCAAAGTCATACCTCATCATCTTGGCCACCTATTTTTGTTGGATTAGAGATGTGATTTACTACTACATGAGATATTTAAGACTTTTATAGTTGGTGTGAACCATAAAATGCCTTCCCAGGAGATACGGTCTTCACTTTTCAAGTGCTAACATGATCGCAAGCATTTCCTTCTCGTAAGTGGAGAGGGCATTGATGTGGTTTGAGAGGTTCTTGCTTATAAAGGCTAAAGGGTGACCTTCTTGCATTAGCATCACCCCGGTTTCGTTGTAACAAGCATAGAGAAATCCAATAGAGCTAACATGGGTGCCTCGCACATAGCTTGCTTGAATTGCTCGAAAGCAAGCTTGGATTTATCATACCACGAAAAAGCATTTTTCTTCAACATGGCGGTCAATGGTGCAATAATAATCCCATAGTTTCTTATGTACTTTTGGTAGTAACTGGTGAGTTCAAGGAAGCCTCTCAAGGCCTTGAGAGATGCAGGTTTGGGCCGAGAAAGCATTGCTTTAATCTTTTTGGGGTCAACACTCACGCATTGCTTGTCAGCAATATGGCCAAGGTAATACACTCGAGTGTTCAAATCTTCACTTGGACCTCTTGGCCTTGAATTGGTGCTCCTTTAGAGTTTGTAGAATAACCGTTAAATGTTCCAAATACTTCTCTCATGTCCCACTATAGATTAATGTCATTGAAAAATATAAGGACATATTTAGAGAGCATCGGTCAGAACACATCGTTCATGACCCGTTAGAATGTAGCGGGGGCGTTGGTCAGCCCAAATGGTATTACAATGAACTCAAATTGTCCATCATGAGTCCTAAATTCTATTTTCACAATGTCTTCATCTGTCATCTTGATTTTGTGGTAACCGGACTATAGATCTATCTTAGTAAATACTTGGGCCCCGTTCAACTCATCCAACAACTCATCAATGATGGGTATGAGGTGCTTATCTTTTAAGGTCACGATGTTTAAGACCCTGTAATCTACACAAAATTGTCAAGTATTGTCTTTTTTCATGCCAAAAGAACCAGTGATGAATAAGGATTCAAACTAGTTTGGATCACCCTGCTATCGAGCATCTCCTAGACAAGTCTTTTGATTTTGTCAATTTAGAAATGTGCATACTGTTAAGGATGAACACTCATAGGTCTAACGCTTGGATTGAGAATGATGTGATGGTCTTGAGATCTTTGGGGTGGTAGGTCGGTGGCCTCGGTGAACACCTCCTTGAATTAATCAAGGATCTCTTGTATTTTGAGCTCTTACAATTTCCTTCACTGTGATCATGCAAAGTAGATCTTCTTGAGTAGCTCTATAGATCTTAAGGGCTTCTTCAAAACTCACTTCATCAACTCCCTTGGGTTTGTGCCCTTTAAGGCAAATCATTTCTCCAGCTCGGTCAAATCTCATTTTCATCTTGCTAAAATCTCATCGGACCTTGCCCGAAGGTCATAAGCCAACTCATGTAAAGGACCATGTTCGCCTCTTCATGGGAAGCACATAGAGATCCACAACGAACTTGGATCCTTGAAGATCCAACTCCACCTTTGAGCACACATACGAGCATTTGATGTGGCTTTATCTATACAACCTAACGAGCTCCGCCATCACCGTTCTTGCCCTCCTCCTCGACACCAACTCCGACGGTGCATTCGTAGCATGGTGAGGAGCGGTCGACAGAGGTAGAGTTGGCTGACATGGAGCTGCCGGTGGTGCAGTCGCGGGCATTTAATTTGCGGTCGTCAGCAGTGGCAAGGGACGCGGTCGGCGTGCTGAGGGTGGCCAGCAGGAGCTCCACCGCGTCCTCTTCCTCTCCCTCGCGAGGAGGAGGTTTCAGAGGAGCAGTCGTTCCGGTGACGGGGGTTCATCTCGCCGGAATCTGAATCGTCTGGTTTCTAGTATCAACACAATCGGAGAGACAAAGACAGAGAGAGACAGACAGACTGGAGATATGTAGGAGAAGGACCTCCGGTAGGCAAATTTTGTAAGACTACAAATTTTATAAATTTGTCTCTGTTGAAATATAATTTGAACATTACAAAACACGCTTGTAAATCGTTGTACTGCTTCATCTACGAAAACTAAATTATATCGAAAAATAGTTTTGTGTTGTATGCGCTTAACCAATGCTAGTAATGCTGCTCTTTAGTAATTAAAAATACTGTACAATGAAAGATATTTTGTTGCTGTTCCGAAATCGTTGTATAACTCGCATTACATTGTTCAATTTCATTAATGTGGAGTGTATTTTATTTGAGATTTGCTATTTGTTTATTAAAACTGTCGTATTTATTTGAAAACTGACAGAGGGTGATAGGACGTTTCATTAATATTTGAATCACACATCACGCATGTTAAGGATGTGTTTCACTTTGCTTCGCGAATAAGGAACTGACATTTCTGAAGCCACACGCTACGTGCAATATCATAATTAAAGGAAACATCGTTTAAAATTCAAAAAAATTTCAAATTCTTACACAAGATTTCATGGTAGTAGCAGTGAAGATGACGTTAGACCACCATTTCTGAACAGCAAACCTGTCTTATCGCTGTGTACTATTTCTAATTACGAAAGCGACATTAATGGCTCTTGTTCACCGCATTCATCTCGAATCTCTTCTGCGATTTTCATTTTGTGCGTGTCAGCAATAAAGCGATGTTTAAACATCAAACATTTCATAACGATATTGACTATTATCATTTCGAACATTAGAAGGCTTTGTTCATTGCATACATCGCAATCTAATTCTGCGACTGTCAATCATGTGGGTTGAGCGCACATCTTTTACCAATTACAAGCTTTCATTATTTGCACATGCTTACCGTATTAATCCTATGTTTCCTTGTGATTTGCATTAAATGATGACGAAGAATATTGCGATTTCAGAACAACTACCGTTCCTTATCACTGTTGAGTATTATTATTTTTTGGGCGAACATATACATTTTGCTGTAAGATATGCGCCCATGATAAAGGGCAATAGCGGTAAGATTTGTTTGCTGATCAGGAATCACTCTTTTGCTGAGACACTTTAAATGCAAACCGCGAAAAAGGATTGCGATTCATGCAGTCAACAACGGCTTCTAATATTCGGTCGACATATTATAGATTACACACAAGTTGGTTGTACTGTCTCTAAAATCTACTTGAAATAGACGAACATGAAATTACTCTTGCATGGTGGGCACCGTTGGTCGTTGCCTTTTAGATCCTCATGGCGGCTCCATTAGTTTCTCCTCTGCAATTAGAAAGGACTTCAATTTTTTGCAGAGTTCTTCACAGAATCCAGGTATATCAACCTGCAAAAACAAATTATAATGTGGAACCAATAGACATGCATTTAATCCCCAACAACAAAGGCCAAGAAATGGCATACATCGTCGAAACAAGGTTATGCACCATTGTATATCGCTTTAATGTACTTCATTACAAATACGCTGCAATCAACGCCATTATTTTGTAAAGGGGCATGGTATACCGTGCGATAGATCCACTCGCTAACGTCGACTCCCAAAATGACTTTGACAAAACCAATCTGAGAATAATGCGGCCGAAAGTAAATTCATGCCCCAGTACACGACACAATACTCATATAGATGGAATCTTACGAGATGGGAAATGTCAAGCCGTAAACCACTGTCAACTTCCAACGAATTGTAACACCATAGTTGTTTTTTGTGTAAATCCATCACGTATAAGACTCAATGCTTTTCAGATTGCTAGAGTGTAGGAATCAATATTTGCAAATGGATTGTAAAAATGTTGTTAGCACTGTTATGTTGTAACCTTGCACTCTAGGTTTATTTACTTACTTTTTCACTTGACAAAAGGTCTCTACAATGATTACCGTTAACCCAATAAGGTAGGCCGTCTTTAAATCCACTGGAGTATGGCAAACGATGTAAGATAGTCTACAAACTGAAACATTGTTAACAACAATGTTAATTTACGAATCAACTGGACTAAATCAATAACCAAAAGCAACATAAAATACAACCGATATACCATGAAATACGGGCTGACGATGCTTATAGTCTTGCTTGGTGCGTTGCTTTTAATATAATTGACGAAATCAGATATAGTCTGTTTGCAGCAAATATGGTGTTGTTAACATACGTACACATGGCTTACGTATATAGACAACTCCTACTAGTTTCATACGAACAAAATTACTGATCATGTTGCATTGTGCGAATTCATTGTGTATTCGTTTGATGTCCTCCATGAGTGATTGACTAAATTTTCGCCCAACTTCGTCGGTGGATGTGCTACTAAAATGAATAAGGACATTGCAATGAACGATATTGAAATTACATTATAGAGTACACAACACAAATCGCAAAAACAGCATGAAAGATACAGATTTTGATGAAAATGGAGACGATGTGTAGACAATATACGCATGATTCGCCATTGTTGGTCGTGTAGCTGTCTTTGTCTGCCTCACCGACGACAATTTTCTATGTAGCTGGTTACATGTTCGAGGGAGGAACTCCAGGTTTATAAAGGAACCGTCAGTTTGACTGTTGTTGGTTCACGAAGTAGAAGATAATCACATCGTCCAGTACTTGTGCGACTATTTATGAGCCAAAAGATCTACTTCTCAACCACCGTGATGAATGAATAATGTACGATAAATAAAAAAATTTCATGAATAATATACTTGTGCAAGGGTGTATGATCCCATTCATGTCAAGATAAAGATTATCAAACTCAATCCCGTTGGGGTTTGGTCTGGCTGTGTCTATGAACTCAACTCCATTTTCATCCTTTGTTAGCCTCTCCTCTTTAGCAGCCACAACTATCTTTGGATACTTGTCAACAAGCCACCGGTAGAAGGATGGCACACCCATCGCTGGATAGTTTGTGCTATGAGCCGGACAACGATTTGTGGCTTCTGCATGAAGTCGATTCATGACATCACTAAATGGTGATTTCTGGTTATCGTTGAATAGCAATTTATGACATTGCAACATAGTGATTTGCGAGTATTGTTGAAATTTCAATCCAAGCAGGTTAAGAAGGGTTGTTCAAGTAAGCTTTATTGGGCCATTGATCAAGGTTGTGATTCATCTTATGATCTGAGTAAGCTTTCACTTGCGTTGTTCAGGTAGGTGGTTGCACAATGTTGGACTTGTGTAAAGATAATAAAAAGAAATCATTTTATGATATGAGTTTTTTTGGTTGATTTAAACAAGTTCTTTATTTATTGAATTGCGATTTACATCCAATAAATAGAATGTGTCCCAACATAGCTGCCAATCTACTTCCAAGATAGTGTTATGTTCACAAGTTATGAGTGCCCTTCTTTATTTATCATCATTTGCGCTTTAATCATTGTGTAAATCAGAATACTTGTAAAGCACAAACCTCCTCCCAACATTGAAATAGAAAATATAAGACACTGCATTAAGTTTCACAAGAAATGCAAACCTCCTCCCAACATTTATTACATACCAAAACACTTGTAAAGCGCAAATGACGATAAATAAAATAATAATCTATTTTACAAGATGTTTATACTTTAAGGCGATTTATCATGTAGACCCAATGATTTTCCTTGTCGATAAGGGCTTAAACGATTATTACTTACGAGGGGCAAACATGCACCATAAAAAAATTGTCAAGAAGAACAAGTACAAAGAAAAAGAAGGGCACTCATAACTTGTGAACATGACAGTACCTTGGAAGTAAATTGGCAGCTATGTTGGGACACATTCTATTTATTGGATATAAATCGCAATTCAATAAATAAAGAAATTGTTTAAATCAACCAAAAAACTCAAATCATAAAATGCTTTCTTTTTATTATCATTACATAAGTCCAACATTGTGCAACCACTTACCTGAAAAACGCAGGTGAAAGCTTACTCAGATCATAAAATAAATCACAACCTTGATCAATGGCTCAAAAAAGCTTACTGGAACAACCCTTCTCACCCCACTTGGATTGACATTCCAACAATACCCGCAAATCACTATGCTGCAATGCCACAAATCGCTATTCAACGATAACCACAAATTTCCATTCAGTGATGTCATGAATTGACTTCCTGCAGAAGCCACAAATTGCTATCTATCGATTGCAGCAAATCCAACCACGGACCACAAGTTGTCACTGACAAATCACTATAAACTCTTAACAAATCTAACAATGTGGAAATCAGGTCATGCAAAGAGGCATGACAACTAAATTAATAGCCCACACGAGATTCCTGTGTCCCATACCTATCTGTCGAATGCATCAGAGCCTGTCATGAAATAGAAAATATAAGTCACTGCATTAAGTTTCAAAAGAAATGCAAACCTCCTCCCAACATTGATTACATACCAAAAGACTTGTAAAACTGAAGCTATCATTGCCGAAAATCTGGTCAGGAGGAATGAAGGTTTCAACATTTGGTGTTACTTTTGTAGGGTATTGCTGCATGTTGGCATTGCATGAGTTAGATGTTGACAAGCTTCACGTAATGGGAAGCAATATAATGTCTTACATACCTGTTCATTCGAAGGGCTTTGTTGTTTTTTATTACAGGTTGGTTGTTTCTTAATCCTTTTTTTGCCAACTAATTCTAGTGCACCCTTTGCCCTTCGACGACTGCGATCAGAGGCAAGTTTTCTTTTGATACCCTTCGCTTCATGAATATGTTCATCATAATCAACAATGTTCACTACTGACTTGTTGAAGATAATGTTTACGCTTCAACGTAACTTCTCAGGAGTGTCAAGCGAAACATGATTTTCACCTACGCTGTTCGATCCCATTATCTTCGACTGGTATTCATTCGCTGCAACAGAATTAAGGTGAATTAACTCCACGTTTTCAAGTAACTCCATTAAAGCTTTTCTCACGCATACATAGCCTTTTTCACTTCTCGATGCCAAATCAACAACATGCATAAATGACCTACACAGTTGTTGGTAACGGGAGGCTATGTGACACTTCTCGTCAACACCAGATTTACTCACATTGTCCATAACAAGCATTTCAATCTTTGCACGTCTCTTTCATCTTCGCATTACGTAAGACTCAGGTATTTCTTGTATCTTCTCTTGATTGAGTGCCTTTAATGCATGACAACATAAAATACCTTTGAATTCATACATTTTGCACGAACATTCAACTCTTTCGTTGTCAACATTGTACGTGACATGTGCTTCTTGCCTTTCGTGATGCTTTTCACCTTGCCATAAAATATGGTATTTGTGCATATTCTCGGTTTGCACGAGTCCTTCTATTTTGCAATTCATGGCATGTAACACATCTTTCTTGATCCATTCAAATACAGTTAGTGTATACAGAGCTGCAGGTCGCATCAATATTTTCATGCCAAAAGTTAGAGGTCGTGTATTGAAGTATTTCACATCTTGTTAAAGCTCATTCTGTCTTAGACCGTCTACAAATAATTCATATTGTTCCATGAAATGAAACATTGTTAAACATGAATACAGGATTTTCTTCAGCGTGGCATGCATAGATTTAACTCTTTGTGTGCTTATCATACCTGCACAAAAGTATTGTCTTCCATATGCCAATGCCCACTTTTCTTTTTCTGTATATAAATTTTGTAACCAGGGACAGTCTTTAAGGTCGTATGTCTTAATCATTTCCTCTCAATCTGACATAAAGGTGACCTCGTCTACACTATGAAGTACACACCTTGTAAACTTTTTGTCAAACCCTGTCTTCTGATTAAATATGTGTCATATGTTCTTTGCTGCATTTTGAAAGATATGCCACAAACATAGTCGATGATGTGCATCTGGCCACACATGAAGCACTCCAGCCGCAATTGCGTGATCACCATCTGTAAGTACAGTTTCAGGTTGTTTCCCGTTCATTGCCTGTGTAAATACTCTGAACAACCACTTAAAGCTTTACTTGGTCTGGTCATACAAAAACACCCTGCCTAATATACAACTCTGTGCATGATGGTTCATTCCGAAAAACTACGCAAATGGCCACTGTTCAGTATTAATCTTTACTGTGGTATCAAATACAAGCACATCATTGAAGCATTCATAATATACTATTGACTTTGAATCTGCCCAAAACATATTCACAACATATCCATCTTCATCCACTTGCATTGCACTAAAGAAACCATGTTCATTGCTTGATTTCTTCTGTAAGTAATCAACCAAAGAACATATTTCTCCATTTTTCATGTTATCTGTATTCTTCCTTCTCAAGTGGTTTCTTAGATCCAAAGGTGTGAATGACACATTATCGCGACTACCATCTATGTGGGTAAACAAATTGTATGTCTTCCTTGGTGCAATGCCGACGCTATCGGCTATTTCAGCCATTGCAGCATGTGCTGCAGTTACTTTACGATGTGACCTTAGCATACGAGTCATAAATGATGTAGATAAATCATGATTATGATCACTGATTAAAGTACGAACTACAAATTTTCCATTTGGATGTCTTCTCAAAACCATTCTCGCTTGACATCCATATCTTGATTCTGGCATGCTCCTTGTTGAATTTCCAATTGATTTCTTCCAATCTTGCTTGGAACAAACATATGTCTTTCTAACCAAGACACCCTGTGCATTTTTTAACCAAGAAAACCTCCTCACACTGAAGCCAACTTTTAAGGCATAATCATTGTAAAATTTATATGCAACTTCCTTATTATTAAACTGCATTCAATCTACAGGAACAGAGTCAAGTGTAATTCCATGTACATTCCCAGTTCCTACACTTTTATTATGTGTACTGACATCAAAATCTACCTCATTATTGAATCACATTTCTTCTACTGGAACATTCAAGTCAAGTGTACTTCCATGTACATTCCCGGTGCCTACACTTTTATTATGTGTACTGTCATGGTAATCTACCTCATTATTGAATTGCATTTCTTCTACTGGAACATTCAAGTCAAGAGTGGGTCTAATGCCTGCACTCTTCTTTTCATGTGCATCATTAGTGCAGATGTTCAATTCGTCAGTTGCGTCATTAGTATAAATGTTCAATTTAACAGATCTTTCAAGTGATTGAGCTACATCATCTTTATTACAACCTGATGATAAGCTCAACAATGTTTTAAGCAATATATCAATTTGTGTTGGCAGCATAATAGCAAACAAATTGATATTAACTAACAAAAATATATCTCACAAAAACGGGAGTATGTTACTAATACATCGGTTTGAGATACAATGCATATAATGAGTGAATGTAGGATACCTAATGGGGTAGAGGCCCTTCCTAGCATTTGTAAACAAACATTCTTGTCAACAGGTCCCAGCGTCTTACAAATATCGATAAGTTTCCAACCATCGTAAGAACAAGATCTATCTGCAATAACCAAACAATGCCTTAATGGCACACAAGACGACATGTCTTCTTCATCGATAGCATGATGAGATGGAAAGCTACTCACGCCGCCTTAATGGCACTGGTTGGAATGTTTGTGCATCATTGCTTTCTTCTATAATGCCTAACAACAACGAAAAAAAAGAGAAGACAATGGAATGTTTTGTAAGCAATATATCAATTTGCGTTAGCAAGTGCATACGTTTGTTTACTACGATTTAATCAGGATGCATATAACAACAGATACCGATAAGGTTAAGCAAGTCAAAACAATGATTTAATGAATGACAGTATCAAAGCAAGTGCGGTTTGATATTTGCTTATACTGAGCATCGAGTTGTCACTTACCATCCCAATAAAAGACACATGTCGTAAATGTGTGTTGACAATAACACTCTCATTATATCCACGAGGCTGTAAAGTGAGTTCAATAGAAATCGTTGACAGAGCATCGATATGAATGCGAAAATCACCCCCGCATGCATGTAACAATGTGTTTATGCATGCACACGTTTTCAAAGTCTGTAATAAACAAAAAAATTTGTTGGATCGGGTCAAATCCAGTTTTGGACCCGACCCGGATCCAAAGGGGGGACAGGCGGTCGGGCACCCCGACCGTCTCTCCCGTGCCTTTTAAGGTCGAGGCAAGGGAGGGGAGGGAGGTTCTCGAAACCTCCCCTTTCTTCTACGCTCTCCCGACTCTCTCTCCCTCACTGTCTCTCGTTCTCTCATCCCTGCTCCCTTCGACGCCGCCGCTGCTGCCACCTGCGACCTCCCTTCGACGCAGCCGCTGCCGGTCATTTTCTTCCCTCTCTCTGCTGCGAAGGTGCCGACGACCCACCGCCACCGCCTTCCGCTCCAGCGACTCCAGGTACACCTCTTCTCTCTCTTTCTCCTATTTTCTCTACTCTACCCCTTTTTCCCCTCTCATTTTCCTCGCCTCTCATCGACAGGGGGGTTACCCCTTGCTTTTCTTTTGGGGGTCGACTGACAGGGGGGGCTGAGCCCCTGTCGTCGCCCCTCATTGGCAGGGGGATTTCCCCTATTGCCTCTTTCTTTTGGGGGTCGACTGACAGGGGGCTGAGCTCCTGTCGTCGCCTCTCATTGGCAGAGGGATTTCCCCCTTGCCTCTCTCTTTTGGGGTCGACCGACAGGGGGGCTGAGCCCCTGTCGTCGCCCCTCGTCGACAGAGGATTTCCCTCTTGCCTTTCTCTTTTGGGGTCGACCGATAGGGAGACTGACCCTCTGTCGTCGCCACCCGTCGGTAGAGGGACTCCCCCCTTGCCTCTCGCTCTGGGTCTCCCTAGAGGGTGGTGCCGAGCACCCCTCGCTGCCTCCTCTTCCAAAAGCAGCAGGGGGGCTCCTGCGTCTCTCTCTTTGCTAATTTTCCTAGCAGAGGCCATCAGCTCCTGCCCTTTTTATTATTCCAGCAGGGGCTGAAGGCCCCTGCCCCTTTTTTCAGTTTCCCTATTTAGGTGCGCAGGGGAGGGTTCGACCCTCCCTGCCTCTGTCTATCGTAGAGAGGGGCTCGAGCCCTCCCTGCCTTAGATCTTTGTAGGGGAGGGCTCGACCCTCTCTGCCTTCGTAGCACGCATGAGGGGCCGAGCCCCTCCCTGCTTACTGTTACGGTAGGGGAGGGGGCCGAGCCCCTCCCTGCTACCTGTTACGACAGAGGAGGGGGGGGGGGGGCTCCCTGCTCCCTCTTCTCGAGCGTCAGGCAGGGGCGAAGCCCCTGCTTGTTTACGTGCTCGACCGGTAGGTGCCAAGCCCCTGCCTCTTGGTGTATTCGGCAAGCAGGGGCGAAGCCTCCTGCCTCCTTCTTTGTGCTAACGGGTGGGGGCTTGGTCCCCTGTCTCTTTGCTCTTCTGGCAAGCAGGGCGACACCTCGGCCTCCCTCGTGCCTTTATAAGGCAGGGGTGCAACCCTGCCTCCCCGTTGTTTGCTGACAGCATGTCAGCAGGGGCTTGTGGCGTTGCCCTGCTCCTTGTGCTTATAGCAGGTGCGCATAAGCACGATGTCCCTGCCTCTGCTTTCCTTACGTCAGGACGACAATAGTTCCCCTGACTTTCTATTTTGGTATTAGCTTGCTAAGATCATTACTTTTGTAGCTCGTACGACGGGTCTCGCTCGCGCTCCGCGACCCGAGCCGCCAATTGCGTACATCCACGAACGACAGCAAGCTTGCAACTCTTAAAGGTAGGGGAAAATTGCACAGAGGACTTGGACAATTGAATTTAGTTCAATTAACTAAAAATGACAAATAAATAAATATATATGCATATATATATATATATAAATAAATAAATAAATATATATATATATATATATATATCATATATATTTATACGAGTACGCATTTAACTCAAGGACGCGGTTTCACGATCCTTGTCCTTTACCTTGCCGTCGTGCATCACGCAAAGGTTCTGCATTGCACTCCTGTTTACAGTTCCTTTACTTTGCCGTTGTGTATCACACAAAGGTTCTGTGTTGCACTCCTGCTTACAGTTCCTTTACTTTGCTGTCGTGCATCGCGCAAAGGTTCTGCGTTGCACTCCTGCTTACGGTCTTTACTTTGCCGTTGCGCATCGCCAAAAGGTTTGGCATTGCACTTCTGTTTACAGTCTTTACTTGTCGTTGCGCGTTGTGCCGAGGGTTTGCATTGCACTTCTGCTTACCGCCTTTACTTTGTTGTCGTGCTTTGTGCCTAGGCTCTTGCTTTTGCATATGTGTTGGTATTGCCTTGCTATTGCAGATGACGTGCAGGTTCTTGCTCTTTGCATATGCCTTAAAGGCACCCTCATGGAGGATGCAATAGGCATTTACCACTTTCTCTCTTGCGACAAGAGTTCAGTCGGGAGCGAGCGACACATCCTCGTCTAAGGAGAGGGATACCTCGCAAGGATCCTGGCTCTTCATGTGCGCAGTCCTGCAGAGTCGAGTTGAGATTTTAGGGAGCTGCGCAAAAGCATCAAAGATTGCTCCAAATTGAAGCATTTGGAAGGATGTGATTGGTTGGTTCTGCTCGCCTTTTTGGCATATCTCGAGTGATCCCGAATTGGGGGTTCGAGTGAACTTCTTAGCGGATGTTATGTTGAGAAACTCGTATTTCGTCTATCAAGGCCGGTATCGAGTCATGCGAGACATGTAGATACCCCGATAGCAGATGTGATTCAAGATAATCACATGCATAATGTTGGCACAATGTACTGTTGTTTCAAAAGATAGAATAAAGTTGATAAACTTTACATCTTTGTGAAACACTCCTGTTGAGGCTTCTATTGAGGAGCTATACCCCCTTCATCCTAGAGTATTTGTAGTCATGCACGACACGTCTAGTACTGTGATGATCGGATGAGACGGTCGTGCGACCTCGAACAATGCTAAATGCACAATGTTGTAATCACATAAATGGCCTCACATTCACATTCACAGGCAAGATGCTCGAGTGGTTTAAAGACCACAACATAGAATGGGTTGTTAGTTAAGCAACCCCTAACGCACCCATTCGCTTCTGGTTGTCTGTCAAGAGAGAGGACATATCAGTACAAAACTTCAATGGACAGGTTGTTAACAACCACCCCACAGACAATGATCCGACCTCCTCAGTCATTGGAGTTAAGGGGAAATGGGCTACAATAGTTAGCTCAAGACTTCTGCAGAAGTTGGATGCATCAGTGGCACTGCTTTTTCAGCCTCTGGGGAATCCTCTCTCGACTAAAGCCATTCTCTTTGGAGCGAACTCAACTAGCTATTCGGGTTATTGAAAATACATAGAATAACAGACGCCCGAACTAGTCTCAGTTTTTTCTACGTTTTGCCTGCGTGTACCCGCATGCCAGTAATATCAGAACATAAAGTTTGTTCACATTGGTTGTTGGGTTGTGAGACTCGCTTGCACTACTGACTCGCCTACACTATTGATTCGCTTGAACTACTAAATCGCCTGCTTGCTCAGTAGTTCAGTATGCTACACGTTGAGCTATGCACGCCTGTCAAGGCATTACTCTAGTTGGTTAAACTGCTTACGCAGTTCTTTGCGGAGTAATAAGGAGCTTCTCATACTAGTCAAATGCTTATAATAATAGCATTATGCCAGTTGCTACATATTAGCATGTGACTTGTTTTATCTCTGGGTCGAACTGTTTGGTGCTTATTGTAGCGTAGCACTTGTTGGCTTGCATCTCTTATGATTGATGTGATTGCATACAGCTCGTAATCTACGAACTAGTGGCAACTAGGATTGATGTGGCCGCTTGTCTTATAAGTTGCTTACATATTGTGATATAACTATTGCCGTATGATTTCTTATGAATGGCTTGTGATGTAATGGTTTATGCCTTACGATTAATTTAATTACTTGTTGATGGACTGAGCCATTTGATGGTAATTGTATGTTTTAGGATCCTTGTTATGAGTGTTCGTCTTATTTAGTTGTTTTGTTTGGCTGACAGGTAGAGTTAGTTACTCTTCGCCCATAAAATCAACTGGATTGCCATATCTGTGTGTTCTCATATGTCGTTTACACATGCTTTGAGGTCCTATTTGAGGATAGTAATGTTCCTCGTGGCAATAACACGATGCATAGGATTATATGCTTCTATGTGAAGTGATACGATGCATATTGCTGATATACATGCTTGTGCCCATATTGTGGCTACTGACCCCGAGGCGGTCAATGGTTCAGAGCAGTCGATTAATGATGCATGTATCACTAAGTGGGGTGTCTGTCAATCACCTGATCTCCAAAGAATTATCTGCGAGGGCGTGTATGATCAAGACTAGGTACCCGACTAGAGTGGTAGGTTGTATGTGAGGATGTACACTGTCCACGAACGGGTAGCCGCAAAGGCGGTGAACTCCTGTGAGAAAGTGTATGGTCCAAGACCAGGTATACCATCTAAGGCGGAATTCCTTGTGAGGTTATACATTTCCCAGACCAGGTGATCCGGCGTTGATCTTGTTGTTTGTATTAGTGGCTATCGACCCTGAGAATGGTCATTTGTGTTGATGCGTGTATCGCAATGATTTTCATTGAATATGACATTTGTTGGGGACCGGCTTCCCAAAGGTTTCGCCGTGGGGGTATGTATCATCAAGATCAGGTGACCTGGCTAGAGTGAGAGATTCTCTGTGAGGACGTACACTATCCACGAACGGGTAGCCGCAAAGACGGTGAACTCCTGTGATGAAGTGTATGGTCCAAGATTATGTGTACCCTCTAGGGTGGTATTTCTTTGTCAGGTCGTATACCTTACGGACTGAGCGATCTGACGTGGATCTTGTGTTTTTGCTTACCATAAAAAGTTATGGTGAGCTGTGATGATCTTCTGAGATTGTTTGTGATGGCCAACTATGAATTCATAGTTTCGGCTTTCTGTTTTAGCATGATTACATGCATGACTCAGGTGTGAGAATCAGATTATTAGCGATTGAGTTTGTGATCATGTTTTGGACCTTCTACGGAAGGGTGAGCTTTTCTGAGAAAGTATGACGTCTTAGTGAGTCATAACAGGTGACAGTTAGCCGCGTAAGACTTTGAGAGATGAGAATAGATTAAGGTTGTTCAGAACAAAGCGTTTGTTAGAAGTAGTGAGTGACAAACGATGTCCTGATGGTGATTAGATGCAGTGACCTCGTTCTAGGAACGAGGACAAGCTTGTTGCGTAGTAGTTCACAACTTACGATCAAATGGATCGTATGCTGCGTTGGTCAGTTGCACTGCTTACTTGCTTTGCACTGCTTACTTGCTTTGAACTGCTTACTTGCTTTGAACTGCTTACTGTTTACACTACTTACACGTTTGTACTATTCACCTGCTTGCATTGCTTACCTGTTTAACTACATATCTGCTTTAAACTGCGTAACCTACTGAATTAAATGTACTTAATTCAGTTTCTTGTAGTCTCTCTTGTGCACCTACTAGTTTTTGGCAAAACTAACCCATTCTATGGGTACAGGTGATGATTAGGTATACTACAGAAGATGGCGCGATTGCAAGATGACTTCAAGACTTCTTCTTCCTGCTCTTAGCTCGCGTCTTGGATGCTTGGGTTTGTATCAGATTTCCCTTAGGATATCCGAATCTTGTGAGTTTTGGTTCTTTTAGCTAACGTGCCCAAAGTTGTCAGCTTGCCTTATGATTTATCAAAGAAAAATCTTCCGCTGATTTCATAAACAAACTCTGAAGGAAAAAGATATATCTAGTCTCTTGCTTGTTTTTCTGAAAAGGTTCGCAAGTTTGAAATTTGGGGCGTTACAAAGTCTGTGTACAAATATCTTAGAAATACATATTACAAAACATATAATATCTTACAAAGCGATATACATATCGAATAATATATTGAAAATCGATACGGCAGTTCAGCATAATAACTTACAACTCGACAATACAAAACCATAATATCTAAAAGGTCGATAAATATATCGCACAATAAATTATAATTCGATACAGAAGAAATTGAGCATAATAGCAAACAAATCGATATTAACTAACAAAAATATATCTCAAAAAATGGGAGTATGTTACTAATACATCGGTTTGAGATACAATGCATATAATGAGAGAATGTAAGATACCTGATGGGGTAGAGGCCCTTCCTAGCATTTGTAAACAAGCATTCTTGTCAATAGGTCCCAGCGTTTTATAAATATCGATAAGTTTCTAACCATCGTAAGAACAAGATCTACCTGCAATAACCAAACAATGCCTTAATGGCACACAAGATGACCTGTCTTCTTCATCGATAGCATGATGAGATGAAAAGCTACTCACGCTGCCTTAATGACACTGGTTGGAATGTTTGTGCATCATTGCTTTCTTCCATAATGCCTAACGACAACAAAAATGAAGAGAAGACACGAGAATGTTTTGTAACACAAGGCAGGCACGAGAAGGCGACAATGTGTTGTAAAACAGGATAAAAAACAAGACGGAAACCTCGACTGGAGACGAAGGCAAAGTTTGGGTTGATAATGGGAGATACTGTTACAGCAGATGGCGCAGGAGTTTAATGAATAGGAAACGTCTCCACTTTAAATAGTTAACATCAAACTTTCTGGATGGAGGACTTTTTTGTCCTTTTCTCGAACCGTAGTTTCCCAACTTTTGAATGAAGGATATTTTTGTCATTTCCTCGAACCATCATTTCAGGGTAAGAATAGCAAGAAAGGGTACTTAAGTCTTTGCAACAACACCAAACTACGATGCAAAGTTATGTCAACATACACGGGAATACGAGCCCCATGTGCGTAAATACGTGGCGCTCGTTCGACCCCCCGAACACAGACGTGGGAATCATCGGGGGCGAACATACACCACCCTCTCCTTAATTTCTTACTGCTTTTGTTAAAGTTTGGCAACTTTTAAAATCCATCGTTTCAGCTAAGGTGGCTTTCGACAGCGGGGGGGCGTTTTGCTTTCTTTCTTGTTTGGTGGCGTGAACGTCAAAGTGGAATCTCATCTTAACCAGGTGACAACAAAGTTTTGAAAAAAGAACAATATGGTTTAATACTGATTATGAATTTCTTGCAAAAATTTAAAATGTTTTTTTACTGAGGTTTTATTCAAAAAATGTTAAAACAAAAAATTAATTAGATACGAGCATAGTGACAAAAGTTTAAAACAGCAAAATATCAACACCCAAAAACTTAAGAGAAAAAGAAAATTTAAAAAAAAAAATGTTTTTTTGGAAAATATCAGCAAAATAAACAAATTAAGATTTCTATAAAGAAATACAAATAAAATATATTTAAAAATAAACACAAGATTTCTCATGATAAATAGCCATTCAAAATATAAATATCGCTTTTAAAATGTGATATTCATGTTTTCACAAAAAAAAATCACGATATTTTGCAAGTATTGTGAGAAATTTCCATTTAAAACTTTCAGGTAATTTCTCACAATGTTTTATGTGATTTTTTGTAAATATCACGATACTTGTCACACTAGATACCAGAAATGTATTGTGCGTGAGCCTTTCCTCCACAATAGAATTAAAATGTGCACGTTCAGGTGTATGATATTTTAAGTGTAGATTAATTGCCACAGTCAATGATAATCACAAAAATATGTAAAAAAAAGTGGGAAGTTGACAAGAATATGACTTCAAATATTTAAACTTGACAATATAGTTTTGATTAGGTTAGCAGGCCCAAATTTCAATGGTTGTAATACCCTGTCGTTGGCTAGAATAGAATGAGCTCTAAAAGCATCAATCCACTTAGAAGTAAAAGAAAATATAACATTAGGTCACCCATGTTTTCACAGGGATGATTAATCCAAAATCAACCAATCGGAGAAGTAATGTTCACTTCCTAACAAAGAATACAAAGGACATGACACAAAAATGCAAAAAAGGATGCAACCATGTGTAAAAATGTGGTATGTCATTATCTCAATGTTACATTTAAGAGGAAGGTTGATACATGCCAAATCATTCACCCACACTTAGCCGACTAGCCTATGTGAGTCCATTGGGGGACATGGCATCCTTGTTATTTTCTTTGGTTTATTGGTCATTATGTACTTATATGGGCTGGGATGGCATGATTGTAATTCATACATGGTGTAAGGGTATTTAATTAAGAAATGTTTGACCTATATAAGGTCCATTCTAATTCCCTTGAGTCATTCTTTAATTATTCTAATTGATTGCTTAATATAAAGTGACAAAGAATTCACTTGTGAATCTCTTGGAGAGTTTATCTTTCTTTAAAAGGTTAGGCTTGGGTGGTTAAACCCTTAACGGCTTAAGATTCATACTTATAATCTCATCCAAACCCAAACTGCCCTAACTTCTCACACCAACCAACCCATCTAAGTCATCTCTCTCTCTCTCTATAGTTGACCCCAATACCTTCTTCCTTCTTTCTTCTCATTCCACGTCACTTTTCATGTTCTTTCCTTCAAGAAACACCACTTTTCGGAAATTCTTCCACAGTCTAGTCTAGCCTAGCCTATTTTAGCCTATTGAGCCTACCTAACATAGCTTAAGGTCCAGATCACTCGACTTACCCTTTTTGAAGTTCAAACCTAGCCGAAGTGTTGTATGTACTCCCACACTCAACAATCGTAGAGAGGGCTACCTAAGCCCGTGGTAAGTTTGGTTTGCTTATTTTGTTGCTTATTTAAATTATTTTATGTATATTTAAAGTTTAGATTATTCTATTTTTTATATATTTTATTATTTTTTTATCTTTTTCTAAGTTTTGGTGGTTTCCACCATTGAACTCATTTTCTTAGGAATTCACGCCCGAGATAGGTGTCATTGCAACACAACTCCATCAACGATGATTTGACATTCCTAATCCGGTTGATCCATGCTCAATGGAGGAGAAAAGGCTCAAAGGTCTTGAAGAACGGTTCCCCACACTCTTCATAAATTTGGATATGAATATCAGATCTATTTTTTAATAAAATTTTAATGAAAAAAACTGTATTTTTCATTCAAAAATCAAGGATCCATAGAATGATGATCACAGTGGGACCATTAGCATGATCTAAAGATCAAAGTTGTCGTGATAGTACTGCAAGGTTGGTACCCCATTTTGTGTGTTTTTGGATATGGATCCACCTCGGTTCCAAATCAGTAGTCTTTGTTATTTTCTGTTTTGTATTTTTGGCATTGTCACAATGACAAAGGCATACCTTTGTGCTCGTAGATTACTCTTTTATATTCTTAGGCTTGTTGGTAAGCCAACGAACGTGACTATGTTTCACATGTTTGGATTGTTTTAAGATTTTGTACTTACAAGCTCTAAAAATCAGTACAAATAGTAAAAAATAATCATTTTGGTGATTGTTTTTCATCACAAACTATTATTCTTTTATCTGTATCTCAACGATCCAATGACGAAAATGCATGTTTTTAGGTTCATTGAAAAGATGAGGTTTAGATCTAAGATTTTTTAGTTTTGAGCCTAAGCCGAAAACTCCTTTGAAATGCTCTTTTTCTCAGTTCAAAATCTGGCATTAGTACTTTCTTGGTTCTGTAAAACAATCAGCGTTTCTGGAAACTTATCTCCACAATCGCTCATTAGATCGATGTGATCTTGATGGCATTAGAAAGATGTAAAACTTTTCTCTTTCTATTCTTTTTATCATTTTTCTGGATTTTCGGCACAGTTGGTCGAAAAATAAGCTAGAACAATTGGAATAAGTTCAAGGATGTTGAAAACAAGACTTAGAAGCAAAATGTATCGATGCATAAGATGGATAAGTTCACATGACCGACCAAAGGAAAGAATTGGAAGCAAAGACAATACAGAAGGTAGTCTTCATATCTTTTAGTTGGAAGAGTTTTTCCTCTAAGTGGATTGTCATGGTCTTAAACCATAGAATATGAGTATGTACATGCCCCTATATGATTTATTCTTTGCTATTTGAGGTTTCACATAGAGATTTATCATTATATTTCACTACAAGCTTTTTCATTTTATATTGTCTTCTCATAAGGAGCTTTATCTTTCAAGTTTTCAAGATCTACTATTATTTTTCAAACTTAGAAATTTTTTGGGAAAAACATCTCCTTGGATTGGATCCAATGTTTATTAAATTTAGAAAACCCGGTTCCCATAATCTATATATTGTATTCTATTTTTGTGCTATATATTGTGTTTGGTCCGGATATATCTTTTGGATAAGATCTATATCTGAATATAAAATCTGATTTGTTTTATTTTGTCATGTAAAAATCATTTTGGACACAAAACCATAGTGTTTTCTAGCATGAATTTCTTGTTTACCTATGTAGAGACAATAGGTAAATTGCATGTTTACTTCATTGTTTTAGATTTAAGAAAAGAACTTAGAAAAAATTGTTGAAAAATTGCATAACACTTAGAAGTTCCTAAGAAAATTTTAAACCTCTAACAAAAAAAAGGAAAACATTTTGTGTGAAAATAATGTATTGCTTTGTCTATGCTCTCAATTCTTTATCCTTCTCCTTAGGACTTTGATTGTAGAGTATTTTTTTATTGGAATTTTTAAACCCTCAACCTGTCCTATAATTTGGATCTTCGGATCCCCCTACTAGTACCAACCTTCAGCTTGAGTATATCGGTGGTAGACTAAGAAGACCGGTAACCCGCTCATAGTATCAGAAACCTTAGTTCAGGTATAATGTGAAAGGTCTGGTCCAGAGAAAGCTTGTTCCAATAGAACTTATTTGGAGGAGACATCGCAGATTCGAGGAGCATTCAAGGAGAACTAGGAAACTTATTTTTTAAAATCTTGATCTGTGTGTTGTTTGATTTGTTTGAATCCTTGTGTGTACTAGATCCTAGACCATGGTTCCCCAATATAATTATATAGATCCTCCAAGGAACCAATGTATGTTCGAATTGGGGGCAAAGTTATAAAACTCTAACCCAGTTGTTCAACCTGGGTCTATGATCCAAGATCCACCTAGAAATTCTAGAAAGGTACCAAGAGGCACTTGGGAGTTAAGATCTTTATTAGTCGGGCCTCCGCTCTTAGAAGGGAGGACAACGTATTCGTCTAGGGGAATATCCATCAATGAACCTTCTGGAGAAGATCCAAATCCATCAGAATAAGAACCAAAAACAGAAGAAGAAGAAGAATATGAAGCATGAGATAAAGGTAAAGGGATAGTAGGCGATTTTTTTGATCAATCAATCATAGAGGAAGTTGAAAACTCAAATGCTACTTTGAGAGTTATAATGCAAGGTCTTTAACAACAATTTCTGAAAAATAAAGCTAAGTTTCATAATTACAAACAGAGCCAAAAGAGCAAGGCACAGTAGGTGCCCACCAGAAAGATCTAGTCAGTTCAGATCCCTGATCCAATAATACCAGTTGCCAGGGGAACGATTCCCATATCCAATGAGCATGAGAAGTGGGTTTGCCATCTCGAATAAGAATTAAAAAATATGACTCGTCAGATAAAAGAAGCAAAAAAGAGAGCGAAGACCATATGAGATTCAGAACTTTGTCCTAAGTCCTGACACTAAACCTCTAGGTCAGATCTCTCGAAAGATCATGAAGTTCGATGGGAATGAGAATCCCCATACCCACATCACATTATTCCTAGACATGTATTCAGATTATCTTGATAATGATTGTGCGCTAATTCGGTGGATCCTGAGAAGTTTAGAAGGAAAAGCTCTGGCTTGGTTCTCTACTCTGGATGTCCATCATATCCAATAATTTCAAACCCTGATGAACCTGTTTATCGAAACATTCAAATTCAAAGTGAATGTGTTGTCAATGATCAATCAATTGTATGATCTTAGGCAAAAAAGGATGAGGATACACAAGACTTCATAAATAGGCGAAGATCAATATATCATTAATTAAAAAACCTAACCCAAGAATCTCATGTCATCACCCTCATTATTAACAATTTCAATTAACCTCACAAAGGACTCTGAGCCACCCAAAGGTGTGAGTCCTTTATGGATTCGATTGATGTCGGCACTTGGATGGAGTCAAACCTTAAAAGAAGCATGTATGATGGGATTTTGGTTAACACTGGGTCTGAAAATGATAGATCCAAAAGAGAAGAGACACCCAAGATCCAAGTCAATGTGGCTACTCAAAGAGAAAAAAGAGAGTCAAATTCTCCTAAGCAAAACCATAGGCAAGCCCAAGATCCAATATGACCTAGTAACAGAGAGTTCATCGAGATCTAGCAGACTCGATATTGAGTCTTGAATATTTTATTACAAAATAAGGAATTTGAATTGCCTAAAGTGTCAAATCCTCTTCAGATAAAAGGAAGGTACCACAAAAAATTCTACAGATATCATCAGGCCCTTGGGTCATGACATCGAAGAATGCATTCCTCTCAGGCACAAAATCCAGAACCACCTTGACAAAGGTGAACTAATCTTGGAAAATGAAGAATCTCAAGAGTGTTTAGAATGAGGAACTACATATGATTAGCAAAGTTGAATCAATATTGAAAATTTTTGTCATAATTCTCAAAGTTTACATTGACTTAGCCTATTAGAAATGAGTCTCACAATAATCAAAATCACCACGGCTTGCCTGTCCTCAAGACCACCAATGTGAAACTCAAGTCAAGGAGAAAAAAATGCTTCTGACCAAGTATCAAAAAAATAATTATATCTGAGTCATCCACTGAGGTCGTCATTATAGAAGAAGAAAAGAAAAACCATGTCATTATTTCAAAAGATTAAAGTCTTCCCATGGCTCCAGAAGAGGATGATTCTACCAAGACTCCATAAAAAGAATATTCGACTATGTTGGAATCAACCACTAGTTTTTCCACCTTAAAGGAAGAAAATGTGTCTGAAATTCTCATCGAAGAGGAAGATGCTGAATATGCTGATGTGATGGAAGATTTTGACTCATCCAACTTGGCAGACATAGACGATCATACTCAGATGAACTATCCAGATCATGTCATGAAGATTTTTGAGAAAGTCAAAATTCTACATGCCTCTCCTGCGAAAGAAGAAAGTTCTGTTGATGAAACTCCTCAAGACAACTCAAAATTTACTAAAAAAAGTTGCAACATTGTCATGCACATGCTCATGTTAGTCAACAACCTTCTTATCTCAACCTAGACCTTGAGCAATGTCCATAGAGCAACCAAGATCCTCACATATTCAACTCGAACCTCTACTTTAAATGTTGAAAATGGTGGAGTCACCTAGAGCCTGCACTATACAAAGCAAAACTATGCTAGGTTAAGAGAGCCAAACGGCCAGCAAATATTTTCAATAAGGTGGAAGATTGATATCATTTGCCATTTCACATAGCCACATATAGGGCAACATCAGAGAAGAAATCCAACTCTCGTTCCCTTGAAAGAAAGAGGTTGAAAGGAGAAAGACATAATCAGAATACGAGTCAAAATAAAAAATGTCATGGACCTATCCTCACAGTACCTACAGTCTATTAATTGGTCAGATCTAAAGCACATCATGTTCTCTACATCAGGTCAGAAAGTCATAAGATGTAAAATGACACCATCCATATCAGGTTTACTCTCAACCTCTTGCGGTCCAAAGCCATGTGTCCATCAAAAAGATAAAATGCAACAATTAATTATACAAAATTGAAATTAAACTATATGCTCATTCATTCTAAACTAAGCATAAAGTAAATTTTTTATTAATGAAATTATTACAACCCTTAAATAGATTACAATAATTGAAAAATAAAAATAAAAATTTCTACAAAATAAGTAAACACGTTAGAGATAAATGTAGGATTTTGTGGATTTTCTTCAATTATTGGAAATTTAAAGAAAATATCCAAAATTAGCCTTTCATGCCCCCCCCCAAATAAAATAAAATAAAATAAAATAAATTAAACAAAATAAATGCATGATTTTGCAAATGCATTTAAAATTGCATTTTGGAGTTTTAAATTTTTGAAATTGGGGTTTGAAACATGTAAATTCATTTTTAAAACTTAAAAAAATGAATTTAACTTTGAAATTGAGGTTTTTATGAAAAACATATTGAAGGTGATTGAAATAAAAGGCAAATAAACTCTAAAATTTGTTTAAAATGAAGTTAAGGCATTCTAAGTTGATAAAAGATATTTTTAATTCATGGAATACATGAATTATATTTGAAAATTGAATTTAAAAGTGTTAAAATGCCCAATTTAACTTCATTTTAATAAAACAATGCCTTTTTATAAAAATTAGTTTTAAAAAATGCAATAGATGAAGGGTCAACTGAACATAGAAATTTATAAAATTTGATATGGAGACTCCTAACAATCTTATAAAGACTCTAAAATTGAAAAATTCAAAAGAAGTTTGAAGAAAAATCCGAATTAAGGCTTTTTATCCAATTAAAATAGGATTTTATAAAATCAAGATATATAAACAGACCTTATCAGAGTATTTCGAGTAAATGAAGGCCTAAAACAACTCAAATTGAGCTAAAAATGAATTCATAGATTTATGACACATCAAAAAACCATTTATTTTTTACAGAACTTCAAAATTATTTTTAAAACTTGAGATATGACTAAAACATTAAGGAATTAATTTTAGAAAGTAAGGAATTGGATTTTGACAAACAAGTTTATGTAATTTTAGTGTTTTAGAAGTTAAACTGACTCAATTACTTCCAAATTTGTGAGAAAAGTTGATCAATTCAACTAAAAAATAACTTCAATTTATAGAAATGAAAAATCAATCCTGGTTTGGAAATGGTGACTTTAGGAAGTCACTGTTCCATCTCAGGAAATAGACTTGTTACAGAACTTAAAGTTCTGTATACAGTCCCAATTTTTGGTAGAATTGAAATACCAAATCAACATAAAAGTTTATAAAATTTGACATGGATAAACTAGACTCAAAATGAAAGAAAATCCTTTTTACAGATTGTGAACATCCCAAATTTCACAAAAAATTCAAAAAATTCCCCTTTTGCCGCTGGGTCTGTTCTCTGAATAAACTGGGCCAATTTCTGATCAAATTTCCATTCATTTCTTGAATTCACTGGAATCCAGACTCAATTTTCATCTCTGACCCAATTTCTGATCTAAATCGAATATCTGGATCCAATTCTGATCCTGGATCTTTTATTGTTCAAAAAAATCAATTCTTTGAATTTTATCGGATGTTTTATCTGGATCCAATCATAATTTGGGATCCAAACCCAATATTTTTTAAAAATCTTGGATCCAGATCCATTTTGGAGTTCATTTTCTGAAATAAATTGTGTATTTTCTACAAAAGTCTCATTTTAAAAAATCCTTATATCTCAAAATAAAGTTTTTTGCAAAAATACTCCAAAAGCCTCATTTGGGGTCCCGCTTGTTAAAAATCCTCGTATTTTCCTTACATTTTCGAGTTTTTCCTTTAAAAATTCAGAAAAAGTAGCCTACCTTCTCTTTCTAAAAAACCTTTTTCTTAAAATAAAGACTCATTTTCAAAAACCCTTGTTTAAAAACCACCATTTTGTAAATACTAAAAATTTACAGGATCTTCTTTGAAAAGGAGCCTAACGACCTTTTGTTATAAAACAAAGGCCGAAGGCTCCCGATCTCTCATCGCCTTCACCCCCGCACGTCCTCGACACTTCTTCCTCTCTGATCCGTCTTCACTCCTCCTGGCTCACGCATCGCTCCGCTCTTCTCCTCCTTCCCCTTTTCCCAGTTTTCTTTTTCTTCTTATGTATCTTCTTCTTTTCTCCCAATTTGGCTGAAGGAGGCGACCGACCTCACACTCCAACAGCCTACAGGAGACGTTGCTCCCTCTTAAGTCAAAGCCCAACGAATCAACAGAGCTGCGAAGGTCGACTCTGAAGCAAATTCGTGTAGCTACATCCAGAGAGAGAGAGCCTCTCTCTCTTTTCACTCTCAAGCCAGCCTCGGTCAAAATCCCTTCTCCATCTGTTTTTGATTTTTCTTTTTTATTTTCTTACATTGTCCCTCATCAATGCACGCCCTGTAAACCCGATTTGCATATGGCAAATCGGTTTACACAGTGCTACATCAATGGAACCCTTCGATTCCAACATATTTTTCGTTTTTCTTTTATATTTTCGTTGTTTTATTTACGATTCCAGTCTATAGCCGATTTTATGTTATTTGATTTCCTTTTATTATTCCAATTTCCTGTCTATTCTGATTTTAATTCACGTCTTACTTTTCGATTTACATTCATTTCCTTTTTCTTTGAGTTGTTTTTTTTTCTTCTTCTTTTCTTTTTTTTTCTTTTTTTTTTTCTGTTTCAATTTATTTTCGATTTATGCTTGACATTCTATTTTAACTTGTTTAGATTTCTGTTCAATTCTTGTTTTGATTCACACTTTGCTTCCTGTTTCAGAGTTGCTTCGTTCCCTGTTTTCATCTTGGTTTCAATTGCTATTTTATTTTGTTTTAATTTATTTCGATTCCTATTTCTTTCATGTTTTTATTTCTCTTGTTCGGTTCATGTTTCGGATCGTACTTTGCTTCTTAGTTACTTCTTTCTTGTTTCACTTTTGCTTTGATTTCTGTCTGTTTTTTTATTTCTATTTTGATTCCTATTAGCTTCGATTCCTATTGATGATTTCTTGTTGATTTCCTGTTTTATCTCATTCATAGCTTTATATCCATCCTTTATAACCGTATCCTAGCCTTCTATGATTTTCCTTCAGTAAGTGTTAACATTTTAACATCTTAGCATCATATGTTTGGTTATATTCTGTTATCTATGTGGCACCCTACATCACTCACAACCCATATTGTTCAATTGGGTCAACTAGTTTCATATACTTTTTGATTCTCTATACATATTGATCTTTGATTTTACTTGCTATTATTTCAAGAATTAGAATGGTAATACTTCATTTGGGCTACCATCCCCATCCAACCGACCAAGAGTGTTGAGAGAAAGAGAAGCCCATATCCAGGTGCCTATTGTCATAGATTGTATGATCTCATCTGAGAATGTCCAAGTGGCATGAGCATTACTCACCATCATATTCATCACCTTCTGCATATTGCATTTGTTACTTTTTATCTATCTCATACAAAAGGAAATATCGCTTGCCACTTTGAAAAACCTTGCTGTTGAAAATCGGTCAATGGAGCTAACTACTGATAAAGAGGGGCTGTTGTGAAGATAATCCTGCTCTCATCAAAGGAAACGACATAAGAAAGTCAACAAGAACTTAGATCCCCAGAGACGTCCTCCTACGGGGTCTTGTGGATTACTCGATATAGAGAGCCTTGTTGGATCAAATTACCATGTGGCAAAACATATGCTGTTCATTTTTGATGGACAAATTCAGGTTCGGAGAAGAAGAGGGGTGATGATCAAGGATCCCTCTATTTAAAGACAAAGGTTTTCTTTGCAGCAATATACCATCATCTGCTAAATCCTGAGCAAAAGACGATTTCACTAGTTGAAGCATTCTTTAATGAAATGACTTATGTCAAATTGAGGTAACAACAACGAGTTGCGTGCCTTGGTTAGGTTTCTCTTCTTTCCTGTTTTTAAATCAATGTATACAATCGCACATTATAATATCACTTATGTTTATTCCTAAGCACCTACAACCCCTTCTACCTTCCCTGACTTGTGCATTTTACTGATTCATATGTTGATTGATCATCCCGTGAATTAATACCAACTGGGCTTCAGTGACGCCAGCATTAGTACACTCATTTTAAGGTATGTGCCATTCTCATTTTCTGCAAACAGTATCACTTCCACACTGTCATAGCCTGCACCTACTATCACTACCACTACCTTAACACACCCTTACCTTTCATACCCCACCTGTACGTTACACAGGTTACCTCCTACATACATATGCTTTGCCACCATCGACACTAACACCATATCCCAACACCTATTAGTCACCTTCATTACCACTTATAACCCCTACCTTCACCTATACATTGCCACCCTTTCCATCCTCATTACTTACACTGCCCTCAATACCCGACCCTTCAAATACCTACCCTTATCATCCTATCCCTCACTCCACAAGCACTTGTATGCACACAGTGAATAGAATCTTGTCATTACCTACACTTTATTTTTCTTCCCACAATGCATACACGACTTCACATGTCAGCATCTCCAGTCCTCTTTTACACCTGCTGTGCACTAAACCCCATTACCAATGTCTCCTTCACTTCCACATTACACATACCCTGTGCACAACACTATGCTACAACTCACAGCACCTCACCACTGCACTTGCTGTTCACCACTTGCCACCAGCCACTGTCACACATCACCACTTCCATCACTACCCTGCTAACACTCCACCCTTCACCACAACATCACAACATCATTCGTTGTAGTTTATACAGCATGTCACCACTTTGCTTCCCACTGCTACAGTATAGCATCTCCATCCCTATCACATTCCTTGCACTAACACAACACATACTCCCCCCTATGCACCTGCACTCTCCATTCATTCACAGTATTAGGCTTACTACACAGCGCCATTTGTCATCTACTATACACGTTCATTCATCTTTTTCATAGCAACCTATTCCCTGCAACCTTCTCTTTTACAGTCATTTTCCTGCTCCCATTTCTATCCATTTTACTATAATCACATATCACACTCACCTTGTTACTATGTATTTCTCACCACCATCACAGGTATTATCACTGGAAACCAGGGGTGAAATTGCTTCTCTTGATCTGAATCCACATGCCGAGATCAGTCTTACAAGCTCATTTGTTTCATCAATGTTTGTTGTGGATAGCAGTATGAGTTATTAGTTGCTACCTTTTAACTCCAGCTCCCCTTGTATAGAAAATTCGAGTCAAGTTCTCCATGCCTCAAAACTTGTGTTAGTTAGGCAAGTTCTAGTCAAACAGGGTGTGTCCTAGCAAGGGCAGATTACACTAGAGGGTTCTTTGAGCATGCGGATGAAAGAAAACACTGGGCTATGCAGTTACTCCTATTAATTCCTCTAGTTCTTGATGTGTATCATCATCACATCTCTTGCCACAAAGGACTAGCAAGTGCCATAAAAGCGATGGATTTTTTTTTTTTTATAACTGAGAAAGTTATGACATAGGGTTTGTTTTCTTAACCTGCAGCAAGATCGATTCTTGATGATCCTAGAATCTGCAATTTGGTTAACGTCGTCTAGCAACACGTTTCCGAGTGTCCTAATTAAACTGATAGTCAATCAAACCATCAGGAGAGTTCAGAAAAGTCTAGCCTGAATAGGATGACGGCTATGTGCATCCTCAAAACTCTGAATATAATGCAAGATCTATCATAGAACTTTGTGTAACCAGACGGCCATACGTTTTTTATCCCAAAACAAGACCCATATTTAGCAACCCAAGAGTTCAAAACAGTGGTGATTGTTATAAAATGATAGATTTCTCACCTTTTTATTACACTGTTATATCCTATGTATAGTATTTCCTGTGTTTTCTTCGTACTTCCACTCACCTTTCATACCTACTTCAATATTCATCACTTCAAATTTCACTGTACACACCACTTAACCCATCCTTTCCACCATCATACCAACCATTTCCCTGCTGTATTTCTTCTTCCCAACACATGCATTCCTACACCTGTTTACACCCTTGCATTGCCACCTGTAAACCACCAGACCTTATTAGGCTGCAGTAGTCACTCAATCACCTGTCATACAATATTCCTGTCCTTCCCCTACATCTCCCAATACATGCAGCCATCTACAACCATGATCCTTGCTATATTATATTCATCTCACAGCATCCATCTGGCCATGTTCCACCTTCACTACCAGCCCCTCACTATAGCATCACCTTGCTGCTCTTACACACCAGCCTTCACCTTGTTGTGAGCCCTTCATAGTAGCTCACAGTTGCTATAGCTCACAACACCTTCTTTTCCACCTAACCTTCATCTCTTATTGCCTCTACACCCTCATCTCCACTTCGTGGTTCACCTTCATCTTCAGTTAGATAAAGGTGTCCCTGTATACATTTAGATGGATATCTTCACGCATTTTCTATTCAACATAAGCATGATGCCTAGATTTTGCTTCATATTTTCAACCTTGTTTTGCACTAACTCTGATTTTTGCAGGAACTGTATAAAGAGCATTATTTTCTCTTTTAAGATTAATATAGCTCCAATTCCATTAACTGATGTAATAGCTAGATTATAATGAGAAACTTACATTTCTTGTAGAATGTATGAACATGCATATTTTTCCAAAATTGCTTGTTTTATGTCATTTTTCTATTTTATTTCAAAATTTCATGAATGGGAATACGAATGGCACGTGCACCATTCTAATAAAAGGTGATTAAATCCTAAGTTGATGATTTGCATCAATGGCCATAGTCAAGGTGTGAACAAAACTTAGGTTTTTCATCTTTTATGGAATAATATTGGATCCACACTGGATCTCTTTAAAAAATCATCATATTTTCTAAATATTTTCTTCTTTTATCAGAATTAACTTAAAATTAACTCAAAATATATATCAATGGCCATAGTCAGGATATATTGAGAGTTAATTTCATTTTAAACTCTATAAAGGTACCAAAATGTATTTTATTCTTTATCTGAATTTAAATACAGATTATCTTATAATACATTTTATGACCATAGTCAAGAATGTATTATATCTTCAATCTTATTTTAATTCTCCTAAAGAATAAAATATGCTTTTCAAATCCAATTTTTAAAATTCTTTAATTCATTTCATCATTTAGGATAGAATCACATCATATTTTCAAATTATTTCCACAAAATCCAAGTGATTTTGAGATAATCTTTCAAAATATCTTTTTCAAGTCTTTTTTCAATCTCTATTTCTCAATTCAAATTCATATCTTTCAAAATTCCTTCTTAAACTCTCATTTTTTGCATTCAAATTCTTTATTTCCATCTTTATTTTTAAAATTCAAATCCATTTTTGATCTCCATCTGGATTTCTCAACTCTAGTTCCAACCTTAAATCAAATTCTAGATTTCAATTCCAATTCTATTTTCAAAATCCACTTTCTTTAAAGATTTCAATTCCTTCTTTGAAATTCAAATTCAATTTCAGATTTTAAAATTCAATCTCAAAATCAAGATTCATTTCCAAGTTTAAATTCTATTTCTAAATCCAGTTTTTAAATTTCGTTTTAAAATCTAAATTCAATTTCAAATCCCATTCTTATTTCCAAGTTCTATTTAAATTCTTATCTTTAATATTAAATCTTCTTCAAAAACAAGCTTAAATCCATTTTTCAAGTCTTTCTGATCTCAGATACAATTTCAATTTCAGAATTTCAAGTTATCTTTTCAAATTCATTTTAACTTCTAAGTTTTGCCTTCAAACCTCAAGATTTCCAAATCAAGTTCAACCTTTTAAAAACATTTCTTCACAATATTTTCAAATTTATTACAAAACCACTTAGATAATCCCAAAACTTCTGAAATATTCTTTCTCAAAAGCATACATCTCTACATTCACATTTCACAAGCATGATTCTTTGTGCATTCTTAAACTTAGAATAAATTCTTAGACAATATTTAGGCAAAGTAAAAGGCATAAATTTGATCCTTGGATCGATTACCTCTGATAAAGGCGCCAGGAACGGTTGAACCTCGTACCGACGAGTGAATCCCGTTTCTCCCATTTTCGCGCAAATATTTCAAAATGGAGGCGAGTAAATTTTTAAAATCTTTTCAAAATTAAGGTCAAGTGAGACCTTCGCAAAAGAGTTCCTCTCTCTCTTCTTTCTTTTCTCTCCTCTCTTCTTTTCTGTCTTTTTTCCCCTTTAAAGAAGGAAATAGAGGCTAGAAAGAGAAAAGAGAAGGAAAAAGAAGGAATTAAGAGGAGAAATTTTGCGATGATCACACATATTTAGAAAATGAGTTTTCATTAGAGAGAGCTAATCTAAACAAGTTGAAATAAAATTTAAGTAAGGCTTAATGAGGTAAAATGACCGGGTTCTAATTTTCGATCAGAAACAAACATGAAAAATCATAGAAGTTGCTGAAAATTTATAGAAATAAACTTGACATGCAAAGAAAAAGGATCCAATTTACAGATCTAAAAAATGATCTCTCATTGGAGAGATCCAATCAAAGCAAGTTGGTTCAAAACCTGTGAAAAACCTATCAAAGAAAATTGATAGGGTTCTGGTTTTTTATTCAAATGACTGATGAAAAAGACATAAAATTTTATAAAAATTGGCATGCATAAACTAGACATTCTAAGAAAGAAACTCCTTTTTAAATATTTGAATAATGATCTCTCATTGGGTAGATATAAATGCAACAAATCAATCTTGAGGCTGAGCAACGCTTGGGATTGCAAACAGGTAGAGTCTCGACTTAAAATGCAAAAAAAATAAAAATCCTTCATAGAAATTGATAAAAATTTACAAAGATGACCTAGACATTCAGATAAAAAAAGTCTTTTTATAGATCTAAAAAAGGTTCTATCATTAGGGAGATATGACTCTAACAAAATGGGCTAAAAATTGGACCATTAAAATGATACAATATAATAAGGTCATGTTTTTTAACCAAGATCAGGTATGAAAACACCATAAAAATTAATAAAAATTAGAATAGATAAACTAGATTTAATGCTGGAGATATTGTTTTTTTACAGATTTGAGAAATCATCTCTAGTTAGGGAGAAATCACTCCGACAAGTTGGTTCAATTTCAGGGAAAATCCGGGCGGCCCAAAATAGTAGGGTTCAAATCCTGATTTTTTTGGTGGACCAAACTAACTCAGAATTATCTAATTTTTTATGGAGATCCTGAAACACATAAAAGAAGATGAAGTAAAAAAATTAGATTAAAATGAGGCCTAATTATATGTGAATTGATGGAATTAAAATCAGATGAGAATGAAACATATCATCTACACATGATTGAATGTAATAGAACCTCATTAATGAATTGATCTAATGATCAAGCATGAGATCTATCATTTCAAATCATGGATGATGATCAAAATAATGTAAAAATAGAATCAAGGAATCCAAAAATGAATTGAAAGCATTAGGGCATAAATTAAAATTGATTTAGCCCATTGAATATGAGATTTGATCTATTGAAGATCAAATCTCATAATTCTAGATGGCTAGAATAAAAATACACAAAGTAAATAGCAATTTGAATGAATAAAAAGGCATAAATGCAAGATTAATACATAAATAATGTAATTCTATATTGCTATTCATGGATTTGAAAGAAAATTGCAAGAAAAGGAAGAAAAGAGGGGGGCGACACTTAGGGAAATTTTAAAAAAGATAAAAGAAAAAGAAGAGAGGACCTACCTTGAGGGATGGGGGGAGAGCAACTTCTTCCTCACTTTAGCCACCAAAAACTCAAATCAAAATGCAAGGGAGGAGAGAAATTTTTTTTTCTGGAAAAATCTCCCTCCTAGATCTATTTATAGTTAGATCTAGGGGAATTGTGGGCATAAATATTTGAGATATTTTTGAGCCCTAGGGCTGAGGTGGCAAGGGGGCTCACATGGGGTTGGCACCAACCCCATGTGGGTAATTTGAGATTTTTAAAATGGGCACAATTGCCCTTTCGCAAGAAATGTTGACACATGACACCCTCTTGCAAGTGGGTGCCGATGTGTGTCTTTTTCAAATTTTATAATTGGATAGAATGAGCATTTGCTTGAAACTTTGACACATGACATCACCTTGCAAGTGATGCTCATGTGTATTTTTAAAAGTAAAAGGGGGTTTTTAAAAGTGGATTTAAAAACAACTTTGGTTTGTTTTTTAAAATGCAAGTGGCGCCCCTTATTTGAAAACAATACTTTTTCTTTTTTATTTTGAAAGGTTTTAAAAATATAATTGAAATAAAAGATGGAAGATAAAAGGGGAATTTGAAAATGATTTTCAAAATCCAAATTGAGTAAAAACCGGATCTACATTGAATTTTAAGAAATCTTGCAAAAATATTGAATTTGGTTTTGAAATTCTAGAATCAATTTTAAAATTGGGATAAAATTGGATTTTGAATTTGAATTTAAAATTCCCGAATTGATTTTGAATAAAGATTGGATTTTGAAACTGGATTTGGATCCATTTTGATATTTCAAAATCCAAATTGAATTATGAACTAGATCCAGGGTATTTTTCAAAGGGTGTTTACAAAATGATGGATTTGAATTTGAAATTCAATAACTAATTTTGAAATTAGAATAAAAATTGAATTTTGAAAAGGATTTAGATCCAAAGTTTTGAATAAAATTGGGTCTGGATCTCGATTGAAGTTGGTCCAAAATGGCAATCGAACCCTAAATATAGATTCTTAAGAAATGAAAAACCCAAATTCATGATAAAAATTGGGATTGGGATTGGGATTGGGACCTTAGATCCAGCTCAGAGAATGAAATTAGATCTTGGATCTGGATCAAAATCCAAGAAGTGAAAATTAGATCTCAGATGTTAGATGAATCCGAGTTCAGAAATTGATTCAATTAACCTTCTGAATGAATCAGAAGGTGAATCCAAATTGAAATGGATCTGAAATGATTAATTGGATCTCAGATATCCTGTGAGATATTCTGGGTTAAAAGGGATAGATTGGACTCTGGATATGGATTTCTGAATGAATCAGATGAAAAATCCAGGTCCAAGATGAAAATTGGATACCAGATTCAACATTGGATCCAATATCCGATTTGAAATATATTGGATCTCAGATATTAATAAGATATTAGATGAAGGAATTGATCTAAGTCTGAATCCGGACTTGTCCCAGTTTAAAAAATTGTTAGAAACAATGTCTTGAGTAAATTTTTATTTTTTTGTTTTGCCCTGCAGGGGTAAAACACGATACTAAACCGGTTTAAACTAATTTAAACTAGACAGGACTGAAATGAACTGAATCAGAAGCCAGTTATACTAAGGTGAACTAAATTTGGAGCTAAAACAGTAGCTCAACCAGATGAAATTAGCTTGATTTTGACTGAATTGAGCTCAAACGAGCTAAAATGAGCTGAAATGGGCTAAAATGAAGGTCCGAGTATATAAAAAGTGACTTTTAACTAGAACTGGACCATTCAAATTCTTGGTGAGCTCACATCAGACTCATGGGGATATGATCTACTGGGTTTAACTGACTCAGGGATAGTTTGGCTAAAATTTAAGCTAAAGATGAGCTTATTTCGGGAGAAATGAGCTAATTTAGCTGAAATGGTTAGAAATGATCAGGATTTACTCATCGTAAGCTTAGGAGAGCTAGAAATGACAAGCATTCTAACTGTTTTGAACTTAAAATGAGCTTGACTAGGTCTAACTGACAAAAAGGCTAAGAGTAACTCAAGGGCAAAATAGTAACTTTATTATCCAAACGGGGTAAACTGGCCTCTAGACTGGGATAAACCTAGGGGTGAGACTCTATACTGCCCTGCATAGATTTGGCATCTATGAAAAGAGATATCCAGAACAAATTTGAAAAATTTGAGGTGTTTACAGATGCCTCTCTTTGCTGCTAAGCCGATTGATGGTCGAACTTAGTAGCAAATAAAAACACACCAAATTTTTAAAATAAAATGTCACAGTTAAAAAAACCTGATTGGGTATGAAAGAATTGATTGTGAACATGATCCTCACGAAGTGAGGTTATAAAATATGAGAAGAATTAAGATTCCTAAAGCTTTGAAAGAGGGAATTGATAAAGGAGAAGCCTCATGATTGAGATAAAATAAGCTTTTGGAGAAATTTAGGTTTAGCTCTTAACCTAGATGAGATAAAAAATATCTCATGAAATGAGGCTCAGGTTTAACCCTTACCTGAATGGAGATGAAAAATACCTGTAACGCCTTGGATTTCCAAAACAAAGCTAAGTTAAAATTTTCATAAATTTCTTTTTTCTTTTTTCTTTTTCTTTTTCTTTTTTTTGCAGCGAAACTTAAAAAAACTTTTAGCAGCAAAAATAGATGATAATGAGTCATCAGTTTTAGAAAGCTCTAAGAACATCAAAGGTATGTGGTCAACCGCTCCTTGACCACCAAAGTGTTTCATTTATCAAAACCACTTGTTTATTACAAACATTACTACTTGGGAAAAACAACATTTGGCTTAATAAAAGAAGCAATACAACATTGTCTAGAGAAACCCTGGAACTCGATGCTGCCTTTCTCCGTATAACGCAATGCAGGTCCAACACCTGAAATCCTCATTAAAAAGGATCAAAACCACTGAAGGTCTGGTAAGCAAGCAATCATGCATCCATTCAACTTAAGTAAATGCGTTGACCACTCAGGTTCATAGTTCGCAATAACGACGCTCAAGTCTCCACGACTTGGCGTATATCGCAAGAGCCTCTTCAGGGCTATGAGTTGAACATTCACTCAAGTCTTCATGACTTAGCGCAAGCCTCTTCAGAGCTGTGATTTGAATAACCTTTCAAGTCTGCACGACTAAGCGTAAGCCTCTCCAGGACTGTGATTTGAATAACCGCTCAAGTCTCCACGACTTAGCATTGACCTTTTTCGGGTCTCAATTGGGATGTCAAAGCTCAAGTCTTCATACTTGGCACATCTGTATCTTATGAGCCTAAGGTGCAAGCTTCTTAAGCTTTGCTTAGTCGTGTAGATACAACATAGGTCTTTGCCCAATCGGTCTAGTAGCATACTGATAATGACACCTTCACTAAGGTTATGCAGAACTTGACATAACAACGTCCATTCACTCATACATTCAATATATCGTTGAACCTAGAGTTAATGCATTGTTTCGATATTATTCTCTTCCACCCTTGGTACGCAGGCGAAGCATTGTCCCGACATCAATGCGATGTTCTGGGGGTTGATTATTTCATGTATTTTAGATACCCCAGAGGCATGTTGACCTCATCCATGTTAAGACAGTAAACTCGTACCGGAAGAATCCTAACAGGCTGGTTCGGATGCATCCTCTACTTACAGTAGTTGGGTTTAATCCTTAGATCTTAAGGATAACCACGACCTCAAACCCTTTGAGTGACTGAGGTCCCATTAAACTCTGTTAGGTTTATAATCAAATATATGTCACTCGGGCTGTACCATCACCGTCTGTCACGATGAACATTAGTTTTGAAGGGGTCCATCGGTGTAACCGTTACTTGTCGAATATGTTCTTACTATTCGAATAAGCTAGTGCATCCCGCATTGAGGATATATATACCCGACTCCATTCAGTAATCCCCCCTAACATGACCATCAACCACGAAGTTCATGTGACATTTAAGTCTGATTCATCTGCATGCTTAACTGAGCTCTCGGCACTACGACCATCATGATCACCTCACTTCCTTTGGGTGGATAACGTACTCTGGCGCAATGGCCCTTACGAGTCTAGTTGTATAATAGTATCCATGAGCATGCACATGACTCGATCTTAATGGATCAGATGCTCGGCGTGAATCACCGCAATGAGCAATTGGCCTATTCAAGGCACAACAACTACTCTGGCTCTGCGACCCTTACGAGTAGTGGCCTAGTCAAGGCACATCAACTACTTTGGCTATGCGGCCCTTACGAGTAAAGTTCCCTTACAGGCGAAACATGGAAACGGGTCATTCTGGTAGCGTTCCAACAACAAGACATCCTCGTGCCATTCAACTGGTTCCGGCAGCTGTAAACACCCCAAATTTTCACACTCATTCAATGTTTACATTTCATGTGTCACTGCATGCATTCGACATATCATTTCATTGCATTGCATAGTATTGCATGTCATTGCATCTCATTATCGAGATTCAGAACTCCCGTTTTCAATTATTAAATCCAGATTCAAGTTTTAAAAACCTTTCTTTCGAAATCAATTTCAAAATCTGGGTTTTAAATCGATATTTTTGTCATTTGCCAACCCCCAAAATCTTATATTTTGAAGTGTTTTTCTCAGAAAACAATCTGGATTCATTTTAAACTCAATTTTAATCAATTTCAATTCTCAGATGAGACCCAGATAGATGGTGTCACTTTTGGATTCCTTTATTTATCAAAAATTTCAGAGTTCTAGTTGGATCAGGACTTTGTATTTTCATCTTTTTGAACCTTTTCAAAACTCCATTCTATATTTAAACCAGATCTAGTCATATCCCTTGCCCATTCTCGTCATTTTTGACCAAAATTTCAGAATCCCAGTCCAATCAGGACTCTTTTTTCAGAATCCTAATTGGATTATGACTCTTTTTCCAAAGTCTTAGTCGGATCAGAACTCTACCTTTTACTACCCTTTTTACCTGTTTTTGAAAAAACCTATCAAAATCCTTTGTTTTTGGCCAAAATCCTAGAGTCCCAGTTGAATTAGGACTCTTTCTCAGAGTCCTAATTGAATTAGGACTCTACCCCGATTTCATCTTTTATTTATGTTCTTCACTTGTTTTCAAAACCTTCTCATCTAATTTTCAAAATCTTCTGTTTTAACCAAAATTCTAGAGTTCTAACCGGATTAGGACTCTTTCTCGGAGTCTTAATCGAATCAGAACTCATATGTTTCGTTGGTATTCTGCCTATCTTTAATCAAATCTTTCAGAATTCGTCAAAATGAGCAAAAAACTTAGAGTTCTAGTTGAACCAGGACTCTATTTAGAGAGTCCTAGTTGGATCAGGACTCTGGCCCCGATTTCAATTTTGAGAGAATCTTTTCAAAATCTTTTTATTTATCTTTTTAAATTCCAAAATTGCTATATTTTTATCACAGAATTTCAAAATTCTGGGATTTTATCCTATAGTCCTGATCGAATCAGGACTCTGCCCCAGAGTCCTGATCGAATCAGGACTCTATCCTGAGTTTATTTGCTCACTTCATTTTTATTGGTTTTCAAAAGTTCCTTCTAAAATCTTATCATTTGCTTCTCAAAAAATAAAAAACTTTCAGAGTTCTAGCCAAATTAGGACTCTTCTTCAGAGTCCTAGTCAGATCAGAACTCTGAACCGAACTTCAATTCTATCTTGTTTTCACTTGTTTTTCAAAATCCTCTCATTTGTTTTCTCAGAAAATCCAAAATTCTGAGAGTCCTAGTTCAATTAGGACTCTGTCCCAAGAGTCCCAGTTGGATTAAAACTCTGTTCTGATTTCAATACTTGTCATTATTTTCACTGTTTTCACAAGTTCTTTCATCTGTTTTACAGAAAATACCAAAAAAAATCTAGAGTTTTAGTCCGATCAGGACTGTCTCAGAGTCCTAATCCAGTTAAGAGTTTATTCTTAAGTTTGTTTTTACTTCTGTTTTCATTCCTTTTTATTTGTTTTTCAAAAATTAGGTCATCTTGCAGAGTCCAGTTAATTCAGGACTCTATTTCGGAGTTTTGGTTGAGTTAGGACTCTAACCCTGACTGCGTTTTCTGTCTTATTTTACCAGTTTGATGAAATCTTTCAAAAACCTTTTTCATCTGGCTTTCAAAATCCTAAAATCTCAGAGTCCTAAAATTTCAAAACTCTGGTCTAGACTTCCAATTCGATTGGGACCCTATTTTCAAGCCTTTAAATTTTATTTATTGATTTTAACCCATTTTCAAAGCTATTTTCAGTCGTTATTTCAAAATTTTCAAAACTTCGATGTGGGGCCCACCCAGTTGGCGCCACATTTGGAGGAGTTTTGACCCAGTCAGAACTCTTTGCCATTTCAAAACTTTCAATTCCAAGTTTACTTTTGAAACTCTTTTGAAAAGCTGCTCGTTTTCAAGTTTTAAAATCATTTTTTTAAAATTCAAGTGGGGCCCACTCGGGGTGGCACCACATTTGATAAAGTAAGGGTTAGACTAAGGTTAGTGAATTTCCTACTTAGGTTAGGAATCTAGAAGAGTCCAAACTTGATTTTAAAAGTCATATTTTTTTTACTTTAGATTTTAACCTTGATTTTAAAGTTTTAAATTAGGGTTTTTTGAAAAACACCAAGTGGCGCCACATTTGGATTTTTTTAGGGTTTTTTTTAGAGTCTAATTAAGAGTCAATTAGGGTTAGCTAATTAGATTATAATCCTCTAGGAAAATCATTGCTCTTAAGTGGATTTATTAGAAAGATTCTTGAAAAAAAGAAAAACCTCTTAATTAACCCTAATTAAGTGACTTTTTGAAAACCTATAAAAGGGGGACTTCAAGAGGTCAAAAAAGGCGCTTTTTTGTTACGACAATAAAGGCGTATATGATACTTCAAGTACAAGGTTTTGATGATGAGCAAGTGAATCAACTGCATTTCAGCTAAGGCAATGAAGAAATATGACAAACATTGAAGAATTCGATGAAGAATCTTCAAAGACTAGTGTGCAAATGTTAAATTCATTAAAAGTCTTAGATTCTTGTAAGAGCCTTACTTAGAGTGCATATTTTGGTTTCATTTCAGCTAAAAAGTCTTTAGAAAAACTTTTCTAAAAGAACCATTCATGAAAATCTTTTTAGAAAACTCTTTTCTTAAATTTTCGTATTTATTAGTCGACCAATAGACTCACCAGTCGACTAACCCTTTCGCACCATATTTTTCAAAATGTCATTTTTATCAAATTAGTCGACCGAACATAATGTATGTTTTCTGTAAATTTTAGCAGCAGTCGACTAATGCTTTTATCAGTCGACCGGACAAAACTTGTATTTTTCAGAAAATTTTAGCAGCAGTCGATTGAAAGGTTTTTCAGTCTACTGATGATATTATCAGTCGACTAACTTTTCTCTAGTCGACTAAGTTTTAAAAGTTTAGATTTTCAAACGGCTCGATAAGCAGATCAGTCGACCGATGATAACGGTCAGTCTACTAATAGCTAATTATTAGTCGACTAACTACTATTTCAGTCAACTAATTTTACCGTTTTTTCTGAAACTTTAAAAAAGGCATGTCTTTTCATTTTTCAAACATTTTGATTATTCAAAATGGACTGTTTTGACACCCTTTTATACCCTCAACGTATGAGAACTGTCACTATAAATATGAGTGCATTTTACACTCAAATGCACTACAATTCAATCAATTTGAATCAATTACTCTTTGCTTTTCACTCATATTCATTTTCTCACTCATGTGATATTTTTCACTTCAGTTTTTCACTCAAATTCCTTTGAGAGATAGTGAATTCGTGAGTAGAGTATTTCAACAACCTCAAAAGCCAATTGCATCTTATTTTCATTCATAAGAAGGGCTCATAGGTTGTATTGTAAGTTGTTACTTGTTTCAATTTTCTGTAAAAGGAAGGACTCCTTGTTTTAAAGGAGTTGTTTGCTTTCAATAGGTGTGTTACTGAAAGTGGGACCGGATTTGGTCTGTATGATCTTGTAGTTACACAAGGTTGATAGTGAAAATCTCAAGCGAGTTTTGCTTGGGGACTGGATGTAGGTTGGGAAAGACCGAACCAGGATAAATTATTGTGTTCTTTGTGTGTTTGCTTTTTAAATTGCAAAATCTGTCAATATTCCGCAGACAATTTTTAAAAGCACTATTCACCCCCCCTCTAGTGCTTGTTGCCTCGATCCTACTGCACTTTCATTTGGTATCAAAGCACGTTTGCTATTATTTTGATTTGACCATCATCTAGCATGGCAACTACAACATCTCAGCACAAAGAATGATGCTCCTTTGTTCATCCTCCTCTCTTCGACAAAACAAACTATGGATACTGGAAAGTGAGAATGACAATATTCTTACAATTCATGGATCTCAAAATTTGAAGAGTCGTTTCAGAAAAGTACCAAATGCCATCAACTGATTTCAGCCGATAGACCGATGAAGAAAAGAAGACTGTTTCACTTAATGCCAAGGCTATGAATGCATTGTATTGTGCCGTTGACAAGGTAGAGTTCAATCGCATCTCCCAATGCTCTACAACAAATGAAATCTGGCATACTCTTCTCGTGACTCACGAAGGTACGTCAAAGGTAAATGAATCTAAAATTACTTCTTTAGTTCATAAATTTGAATTGTTTAAAATGAAGCAAAATGAATCTATATCGAACATGGTAACAAGAATAACCAATATCACTAACACTCTGAAATCCCTTGGAAAAGAATATTCACAAGTGGATTTAGTCAGAAAGATCCTAAGGTGTTTAACTCCTGAATGGGAGAGAAAAACCACAGCTATTGAGGAAGCAAATGATTTAAACACTCTCACTCTTGAAGATTTAGTTGGTAACTTAATGACATATGAAGTCCAACTTCAAGACAAACAAGAAGAACCCAAGAAGAAATCTCTTGCTTTTAAGGCTACTTCTGACTTTGAAAATTCAGAAGAAGATGAAGATGAAGATGAAGATGAAGATATAACCCTCATCACAAGGCAATTCAGAAGATTCATCAAAAAGGGAATATTTTAAAGAAAGGTAAAGAAAGTGGATTCTTCCAATCCAAATGAAGTCATGTGCTTTAACTGCAAAAAGGCATGACATATCAAGAAAGATTGTCCTCTTCTCAAAATCAAGCCCAAGGACCAATTCAAGAAGAAAAAGACATTTCAAGCATGTTGGGATGATAGTGACTCCTCTTCTGATGAAGAATCAAATGAAGAAGTCGCCAACATGTGCTTTGTAGCATAATAAGATTCGGTAAGTCAATTTGAATATGATGATTTATTAGAAGCATTTAATGACTTATATGCTAAATTTAAGAGTGTAAGTTCTAAAAACAAAGAGTTAAAAACTGAAAATTCAACTCTTGACTCTCAAAACAAAGTGTTACTTCAAGAGATAGAAGATCTCAAAAAGGAAAACTCTTGCCAAGCTTTTGAGATAAAAGAAATTGGAATTAGAACCAATTTCTTACAAAAAGAAATAACTAGTCTAAAAGAAAAATCAAATGATCTTCTTTCTATAGTGACTAAATTCACAAATGGTTAAGAGAATCTAGAAAGACTTCTTGGTTCTCAAAGATGCTTGGTTAACAAAATCGAATTGAGATATAGCTTCTTTGATACTCAAAATAGACCAAACTATGTGGTGAAGAATCAAATACAATATTCTCAACCATTTGTTCATAGAACTAAATTTTCTAGTTCTAATAGAAATGCATCTAATCATGAAACTTATAATGCTTATAAGTCTAGACATGATTATTCTAGAAATGCTAAATCTTTTTATAAAAAGAATATTTATTATCAAAGGAAACCAAAATCCAAATGAATATGGGTTCCTAAGACTAACTCTCATGGACCCAAAAATAGAAAGGGGTCAAATGCTTTGTCTTCTAATTTTGTTGTAGGTACACAAAATAAGAAGCAAATGGATATTGGACAGCGGTTGTTCCAAACATATGACTGGAAGGTCGGAGTTATTTTCCACCCTCCAAAGTAAGGATGGAGGAACTGTCACCTTTGGTGACAATAACAAGGGAAAAATAATATGTATTGGTAATCCAAAATTTTCCTTGATAGAAAATATTCTTTTAGTAGATGGTTTAATGCATAATTTATTATCCATTAGTCAATTATGTGATAAAGGTTTTCTTGTTTCTTTTGAACATGATTTATGCTTAATTTCTGATTTTCAATCTAAAAAGATCATTTTTAAAGGTAAAAGAAGGAACAATGTGTATGAACTTTATCTAGATGAGTTACCCACTTTTAATGAAAAATGTCTTATTGTTTCAAATGAAATTCAATGGTTATGGCACAAGAGACTTGGACATGTTAACTTTAAAATTATTTCCAAGTTATCCAAGAATGATCTTGTAAGAGGCCTACCTAGAATACCATATAAGAAAGATCACTTATGTGATGCTTGCCAAAGGGGTAAACAAATCAAGAGTTCTTTTAAAGCAAAAGATATAGTTTCAACAAAACGTCCTCTTGAACTATTACATTTAGATCCATTTGGACCATCTAGAATTCAAAGTTTGAATGGTAGCAAGTATGCTTTTGTTATAGTAGATGACTATTCTCGATTTACATGAGTGATTTTTCTAAAAAGCAAAAATGATGCTTTTTCTGAATTTTCCAAACTTTGTAGAAGAATTACAAATGAAAAATCTACATCTATTATTAAAATTCATAGTGATCATGGTGGTGAATTTGAAAATGAATCTTTTTTAAAGTATTGTGATTTACATGGTATAACTCACAACTTTGCTTTTCCTAGAGCGGCTCCACAAAATGGAGTTGTTGAAAGAAAGAATATAACTTTGCAAGAATGTGCTAGAACTATGCTTCAAGATAAAAATTTACCAAAATATTTTTGGGCTGAAGCAATAAATACAACATGTTATGTTTTAAACCGTGTTCTTATTCGACCAATCTTACATAAAACATGTTTTCAATTGTATTATGATCGTATACCAAAGATCTCATATTTCAAATTTTTTGGTAGCAAATGCTTCTTGTTAAATACCAAAGATAATCTTGATAAGTTTGATTCAAAATCAGATGAATCAATATTTCTTGAATATTCTTCTAGAAGTAAAGCTTATCGTATTTTTAATAAAAGAACATCTTGCATTGAAGAATCTTTACATGTTGCATTTGATGAGAATTGTGAGCAAGTTACTCCTCTAAGCGAAGGAGAAAAAGTAATACTTCAAGAAGAACCTTTGATAGAGAGTACTTCTCAAGATAATGTTCCTCTTCAACCAGTTTGGAAAGAAGTTCCCAATCATCCACATGAACAAGTTATTGGAGAAATAAAGAGTGTTGTCCAAACAAGAAGGCAATTAGAAAAATATATTGCAAATATTACTTTCTTATCTAAAATAGAACCAAAGAATATCAATGAGGCCAGTGATGATGAATTTTGACTTTTGGCCATGTCTGAAGAACTTAACCAATTTACTAGGAATGATGTTTGGGATCATCCAGTAATTGGAACAAGATGGGTCTTCCGTAATAAGCTGGACAAAAATGGAGAAGTCATTCGAAACAAAGCAAGGCTAGTAGCACAAGGCTATAATCAAGAAGAAGGCATAGATTTTGATGAAACCTATGCACCAGTGGCTCAATTAGAGTCAATTCAAATGATGTTTGCTTTTGCTAGTTACATGAACTTCAAGTTATATCAAATTGATGTTAAGAGTGCATTCTTAAATGGATACATCAATGAAGAAGTTTATGTAGAGCAACCTCCAGGCTTTGAAAATGAGAAATATCCAGAAAAAGTCTACAAATTGAAAAGAGCTTTATACGGACTTAAACAAGCACCAAGAGCATGGTATGAAAGACTATGAAATTTTCTAGAACAATCTGGTTTTTCCATTGGTTGGGTAGACTCCACTTTATTTATTAAAAATCTTAATTCAGATATTCTTATTATGCAAATTTATGTTGATGACATAATATTTGGTTCTACTAATGATTCTCTTTGTAAAGAATTTGCTAAAGCTATGCAGGAAGAGTTTGAAATGAGCTTGATGGGCGAATTAAACTATTTCCTTGGACTTCAAATAAAACAAATTGAAGAAGGAATCTTCATCAATCAAGCTAAGTATACAAAATAACTTCTCAAGAGATTTGGGATGGACTCATCGAAATCAAGAAGAAATCCTATGAGTACAACTACTTCTCTTGATAAAGATGAAAATGGTAAAAATGTAGATACTAAGCTCTACAGAGGTATGATCGAATCTCTATTATACTTAACTGCTAGTCGATCTGATATAATGTTTAGTGTTTGTATGTGTGCAAGATTTCAAGCTAATCCAAAGGAATCTCATTTAACTGCAGTAAAACAAATTCTTCGTTATTTGAAAGATACTTTAGATTTTGATTTGTTTTACCCAAAATCATCTCCCTTTGATTTAGTTTCATATAGTGATGTAGATTTTGCAGGAAGTAAATTTGATCGCAAGAGTACTACCAGAACTTGTCATTTCTTAGGAAATTCATTAGTCTCTTGGTTTAGTAAAAAGCAAAATTCAGTATCACTCTCAACAACTGAAGCAGAATATATAGCGGCTAGTTTAGCGTGTTCACAAGTACTATGGATGAAACAAACCTTAAAAGATTTTGGTTTGAATTACTCCACAACAACTATTTATTGTGATAACACTAGTGCTATAAATCTTTCGAAAAATCCTGTTTAGCACTCAAAAACTAAGCATATTGAAGTTAGACATTATTTCTTAAGAGATCATGTGTTAAAAGGAGATATTTCGTTAAATTTTATTTTCACTAATGAACAACATGCCAATATCTTCACTAAACCACTTTAAAATGAAGATTTTATGAGAATTAGGAGAGAACTAGGCATTTGCTTGTTTTTGGATTTATAAAATGCTGATTTTTTGAACAAAATCTCAAAATCGCACCATATTAGTCGACCGATAAATTTCTAGTCGACTGATGCTTTAAATTTTTTACAGAAGGAATCGCACCTTATTAGTCAACCGATAAAATTCTAGTCGACTGATATTTTTAAAAAATTTTAAGGACCCGATACCCCTTGGTTTTTAACACATCGTTTCATTTTTATGCACCTTTTCGTTTTTTTTTAAAAGAAACTCTTTGAAAAATGAAACCCTCTCTCTCTTCCGAAAAACCCTCGGAGTGCCGTTCGAACCTCTCCTCGCCATAATCTTCTGGCCGAGACAGGGAGTCTCTTGACTCCTCGCCGGAATCCTCTTGCCGTGACTGGTGCCTCTTCAGTCCTCGCCAGAATCCCCTTGTGGCAGACTCCTCTCACCTGCCGTCATCCACCGCAGACTCCTCCTCGTCTCTTCCCTCTTGCCTAAAATATGTGGAGAATCGACATCCCTTTTCAGTAGGTTGTTACTATTGATTATTTTGGCCACTACCAACGAATTTGAAGGCACATCATTCACTTTGCACAACGTGTTTCTGTTGCACGACGACGGATATCTTCCTCCCGCCGGACGTCATTTGGAAGCCGACATCAACACCATCTCCAACTGTTCCTCTCAACAACTGTGTTGATCAATCATTCTTTGCAACTGATTTTTTTTTTTGGTGAAACTGTTTCAACCATGCCTCGTCAGAAGACTGCATCCGCAAAAGGTTCTCCTCCTCCTCCTACACCTTTAGTAAAATATGGATTTTCTCTCAGATTACTCTGAAATCCACTTTTATATGATACTTTTGGATCAGTTTCTGCACTTCCTATTTTACCAGGTCGAAATGTCCTCTTTTACATGTTTTCTCGTTACAAAATTAGGGAATTATTTCCAGGAATTTCACATCTTTTTGATGCCTGTGCAGACACCCTTCATTTTCCTTTTCTGATCCACTTGTTTTATACAAATTTACAAATTGATCATGAAACTGGAGTTCTTTCCTCTCTTGTTCGTGATGTTGAAATTGAGTTTGATTCTAAACTACTTGGACAAATCTTAGAAATTCCACCCTCAGACACTCTTTTCAATACTATTGAACTTAATGATGAAAGAATTTTTGAACAAATTCTTCTTCCCGGTGCACCTCATTGCCCTCATTTCAAAAATACTAATCTTCAAACTCGTTCACGCATTGCTGGACGAATCCTTGCCCACAATGTTCTTCCTAAAACTGGTTCTTTTGATCATTATTCCACAGATCTTTCTACAACTCTTTATGTCTTATTTGGAAATATTTCTGTAAATTGGGCTAACGTGTATTTTACTAATTTATGGAAACAAAAACCTTTTCTTCCGTATGGATGTCTTCTTACTCATATTTTCAGATATTTCAAAGTACCCTTAACCAATGAAAAATATATTAAGCAAAAGGAGTTCTTTGATCAAACTATTTTTAAACGAATGAAAATCAAATATCTGCCTCCTTTAAACTTTGATCAAACTGAACCATCTGATCCTACTGAACCATCAATTTCTGAACCTTCATAATCTTCTGTGACACCTTCATCTCAAGCAAAATAAAAGAAATTTTCTACTAGTCAAGACAATGATGAAGTTTTGCAGCGACTGAAAGCTTTGGAGCTGCATCAACACACTTTTCGTGAAGATGTGACTCAACAACTTTCTTCCATTCAGAAAGATATTACTGCAATAAAAAACTTGCTCAACTCACTTTTCTGATCTTTGTTTTCTGTCTTTACTGAACTTTGATACTTTATGGGTTGTAATATTTTGAACTTGAATTTATATTTTGCTTATACTATTTCTGTCCTTACTCTTTTATTATGACAAAGGGGGAGAAAAAGATAGAATTTGGTTGACACATGCATGGAAACTGCAAAAGAAATAGATAGAACTTGCATGAGAAATTAAGAGAAAAAGATATCAATTGCATATTGCGTCATGACATGGAAATTACATCACGAGAAAGCATTGGAAATTGCATTTATGAAATAGTTTTAAAAATGCATGAAGTAATGATGGAAATGCAAACCAATCAATATGTGATATATGTGCTTTGAATGTACTAACTTTTAATGTTTTGCAGCATATTGATAGGGGGAGTAAAATCTCCATCTATGCATCTAAATGTTTCATCTTTGATTAAGTTTGTCATCATCAAAAAGGGGGATATTGTTACGACAATAAAGTCGTACATGATACTTCAAGTACAAGGTTTTAATGATGAGCAAGTGAATCAATTGCATTTTAGCTAAGGCCATAAAGAAATGTGACAAACATTGAAGAATTCGATGAAGAATCTTTGAAGACTAGTGTGCAAATGTTAAATTCATTAAAAGTCTTAGATTCTTGTAAGAGCCTTACTTAGAGTGCATATTTCGGTTGCATTTCAGCTAAAAAGTCTTTAGAAAAACTTTTCTAAAAGAACCCTTCATGAAAATATTTTTAGAAAACTCTTTTCTTAAATTTTCGTGTTTAATAGTCGACCAATAGACTCACCAGTCGACTAACCCTTTCGCGCCATATTTTCCAAAATGTCATTTTTATCAAATTAGTGGATCGAAGGTTTTATTAGTCGACCGAAAAGAATGTCTGTTTTCTGTAAATTTTAGCAGCAGTCGACTGATGCTTTTATCAGTCGACCAGACAAAACTTGTATTTTTCAGAAAATTTTAGCTGCAGTCGACTGAAAGGTTTTTCAGTCTACTGATGATATTATCAGTCGACTAACTTTTCTCTAGTCGACTAAGTTTCAAAAGTTTAGATTTTCAAACGGCTCGATAAACAGATCAGTCGACCGACGATAACTGTCAGTCTACTAATAACTAATTATTAGTCGACTAACTACTGTTTCAGTCGACTAATTTTGCCGTTTTTTCTGAAACTTTAAAAAGGCGTGTCTTTTCATTTTTCAAACATTTTGATCGTTCAAAATGGACTGTTTTGACACCCTTTCATACCCTCAACGTATGAAAACTTTCAACTATAAATATGAGTGCATTTTACACTCAAATGCACTACAATTCAATCAATTTGAATAAATTACTCTTTGCTTTTCACTCATATTTATTTTCTCACTCACGTGATATTTTTCATTTCAGTTTTTCACTCAAATTCCTTTGAGAGATAGTGAGTTCGTGAGTAGAGTATTTCAACAACCTCAAAAGCCAATTGCATCTCATTTGCATTCATAAGAAGGGCTCATAGGTTGTATTGTAAGTTGTTACTTGTTTTAATTTTCTGTAAAAGGAAGGACTTCTTGGTTTAAAGGAGTTGTTTGCTTTCAGTAGGTGTGTTACTGAAAGTGGGACCGGATTTGGTCTGTATGATCTTGTAGTTACACAAGGTTGATAGTGGAAATCTCAAGCGAGTTTTGCTTGGGGACTAAATGTAGGTTGGGAAAGACCAAACCAGGATAAATTATTGTGTTCTTTGTGTGTTTGCTTTTCAAATTGCAAAATCCGTCAATATTCCGCAGACAATTTTTAAAAGCACTATTCACCCCCCTCTAGTGCTTGTTGCCTCGATCCTACTGCACTTTCATTTTTCTCATCCAATTTCGTGGCCTCTATCTCCTCTCCAGCATCTCCTCTTTTCTCTATTGCAGTTTCATCCCCAAGGTAATTTTTTATACTTTATTTTGTGCTTTTTTATTAGTTGTTTTATGATTTTTCAATAGATTTCACCATGGGAGCCTCTTGTTTCATGAATTTAACCATGGAATCCATCCAAGACCCTGAAAAATGACCCAAGAAGATGATCTAACTCAGTTTGAAGGTGATTTCCAAGATTCTAATCCATTAGAATCGATGAGAGGTACGTCTTCTATGTTTTTAACCGACGGAAGATGCGATTTACCCATTAAATGGGCTAAATCCATCCTTTCAAAGGTAAAATTAATTCTAGCCATGGATTCCCTAAATTTTTTTTTAGCATATCAATGTTTATTGCATATGTTTCAATATTAAAATAGATTTTGTTTTTCTGTTTAGGTATTTTTTATTATTTTTCATTGTTAAATCATGTTCTTTTTAGTGTTTTATTGGATTTTCACATATTTTGATCTTAGATCCGTAGAAATCATGTTGTTTCATATTTAAATATATGTTTAAAATTTTTTATTTTTTTATATGTAGTTTATAGATGTGTCAGTGAGTCCCTCTAAAAAAACAAGAGGTTTTGGGATTCGGGAACCCTACTAGAAAAATACAAAGTCGAATCAGGATTTTTGTTGATTAAAATAGTTGTTCCAATTCATCTATAACTTGTAGATGTGATATTTCTTTCATCTGATATCCGATTTAAGATTCGTAAATTGCAGTGGCTTTGTGTTAATGTCGGCTATTTACTGTAAAATTTTTATAATTTTTTGTCACAATTTGTTATTTTTTCTCTGTCAGAAAGTCAGATCCATGTTTTTGAACTCGTTATGATTTACTAAAACCCTAATTCAACTTGTGTTGATCATAGATCCTTAACTGTAGATCCGATTCATGATCTGTAAAAAATGAAGTTCATTATTTATATGTGTGTTATTCACTGATGAAATCTCAATTTTTTTTGATGAAGTCTGCTGGTTTTCCCTATATTTGCAACCAAAAATACCTATTTTATTCAATTTTATATTTGTTAAATTCAAGTACAGATTGTCAGAACAATATCTCCCCAACCAAAGATGATTTTTCTGATCTGTAAAATGGAGATTCCTTGTTTTTATGTGTATTATATCTTTATAAAATTTCAAGAATTTCCATGGTTAATTGACTCCTGATTTGGGTCTAACACTGAAACTGGTACGTGCCCATGAGTAAAAATAGTATATTTTAGGGTTTTAATGCAATTTTTGAATTGGAATAATAGCAAAAATATATTTTTATGGTTCTAATCTAATTTTAGAGTGATATTAAGTGCAAGTACCGATTTTTATGAATTTTGAAACTCATTTGATGCTTGGAGGAGTTAAATTGCAAAACAGAGTGCCCGTAGAATCCCGAAACACTACCAAAAATCATGATTTATGTGATATTTTTAGTTTTTTATGCATAAGTTCATATTTTTAGGGTTTTTTCATGTTCAAAATCATGCTAGGACACTTCATGATCGATTTGGTTGTTATTTGATTTTATTTAAACCCTAAATCTAAAGTTTTTACCAAAATATTTTATGAAAACCCTTATTTCAAGGCCGTAGTCTTGCTATCGGGGGAAATTTGGTCATTTGACCTCATTTTCAAAATTCTTAACTTGAATTTTCTTATTTTCAATCATACCACTTCACTTTATGTTTGATTTATTTTTATTTGAATTCCAAAACCTCATTTTTACAAAATATCTTTTTGAAAAACCCTGGTTTCAAGGCCACGATCTTGCTATCAGGGGTATTTTGGTTATTTTGACCCCAATTTCAAATTTTCAAATCTCATTTTCATATTTCTTCAATTTTATTTCTTATTTTATTATGTTTATCTCAGAGAATCATGGAAAAAGACTTATATCTAGCAAAATCCAATAATTTCTAGATATTACTATATAAATCTAGAAAAGCCAACATATTTTCACTAACAAGTTTTCTAGTTTTGCAGGGATATTGAAGACTTTACTTTCCTTTAATTTTCTTCGTTTAAATTCACTTTGTGATGTAAATTAAATGTAAACTTTGGAATAAGAATTTCAATTTCAATTTCTGCTTAGATTAGGATTTGCATTGCATATAGTTTGAACTTTGATGTATAACTGTTATGCTTGTCATTCATGTGCATATTTCTACAAATCCACCATGGTCTACATGAATGTCACGTGCACTAGCTCTTAGGGAGTTGACAAACTCGGTGGAATTCGTATTTATGGCCATAGTCAGAATACGAATGAGACCCAAATTTGTGATCTTCGTATTAGCCACATTCAGCCAACACTCTTAGGCTAACTTCAAAATGCACTGCATTTTTCAAAACTCAAAAAAAAATTCTCAATTCCTCAAAGAAATATCTTTAAAATCTATACCATACATTCAATTTGCATCATTTTCTTAATTCAAATTCCAATTTCAATCCAGAGAAATCGATTTTCTCAAAATTTTATAAGTCTTACTCAGAAATTGATTTTCTCAAAACTCTGAGCTTTCAAATGGTATTTCAAGTATTTCTCAACTTCAAATCATGATTTTCCAAGTCATAATATCTTCAATTCTAAAGTATGAATTCAGAGAAATCAAGTTTTTTCCAAAGTTATTTGAAATTACTCAAAAATCGATTTTCCCAATGCACTTGCATTTCTTCAGAAACTCTCTCCCAATCATGATTCACGATTTTCAAAGTGTTATATTTTTCAAGAATTTTCCAAGTATTTCAAATATTCAAAGCAAACATCAAGTTTTTCAAATTTGCATTTTCAGAAAATTCATAGCACATGCCTGATTCTTTGTGCATTTAGGAAATAGAGCACGATTTAGACAAGTTGAGCAAATCTAAGCACACTTTTGATCCATGGTTCAATTACCATTGGTAAAGGTGCCAGGAACGGTTGAACCTCGTACCGACAGGCGAGTCCCATTCTTCGAAATTATTCCGTATTTTAAAACGGAGGCGAGTTATTTTTAATTTTTTTCAAAGGTCAGTTTGACTTGCAAAAGTAAAATTTTGCGATGATAACAACAACTCTTCTGCCAACCATTTCAACAACACTTCCTCTACTTTGATGGCAGGAGTGAGTCTAACCTTTCTACGTTATAGAAAGTACTTGACAGAATATGGGCAACACCTCCTCTGTATGATGGAGTAACATGCTACGCTCTTTCTGAGCTTGATTGCTTTAGAAATTTCAACAAAACTCCCTCTTTGTCTGAGGAAGCATCGTTTCTTTTAAGCTCGGTGAGCATGTTTTTAGAATTCCAGCAGTACTTCCCCTCTTTGACGGGAAAATCACTACGCTTTAACTCAGGATTGGATGCGCACAATTGTGCATACTTTGTATCCATCGAGGTTCGATAAAACCTTTGGTCATATCCAGGCCATGCACAAGTGACTTAGTTTTTACGAAAAAATGGTTTTGCGTAAAGGTAAAGCCTTTCCAATAGGGGCTTCATTCATCAAGTAGAATCTTAATCGAGGAACAATATAGAATCATATTGGCGATTTGGAGTTAATCTTCATTTGAACACTCATTTACATGCACTATATTTAGTATAAGCAGAAACCTATACTTTATATGGCATTGGCGTAAAAAAGTGCATATACATATTGTTTGGGGGGTGAAACCAAACAAAATATTATATATATATATAAAATTGCAAAAAGTAGAGAAACCTTGGCATCATTCGACATGACGGCAAGACAAAATGAGTAATTTAAGTGCATAATAAAAAAATACAGAAAGCAGGGAGCCTTGACATCATACAATGCGATGGCAAATCTTAAATTACATTTAAGTAGGAGCCTTGACGATATATAACGCGACAACAATCTCAAGATAATATATACGGGAATCAGTATCCAATGATAGTTACAAGGCGAATGCGTGAACACCGAAGTGTCTTAGAGGGCTTAACAAAGAACTAGGGCGAGATACTATTTTTAAGAACGCATATACTGCACATTCAAACATATATATCCGACGATAGTCACAAGATGAGCGCGTGAACACCGAAGTGTCCTAGAGGGCTCAACTAAAGACTAGGGTGAGATACTACTTCAGAAGGTATATGCTATATACAAACAAACAAATACTTGAGAGAGATGGATCAACGAAGCAAACTTACTTCAAATCGCGGAAGAAACAACTTCGAAATGCTTCGGCTGCTTCGAACGAGGTTTGATCCTTCTTTCGAGAGGTCTGACTAGGTCAGATGGGTTCAACCTAGTTGAGAAAGGGGAAGAACAGGTCAAGCTGCTCAACTCAAGTGGTTTGAACCAAACTGGGTTCAGTCCAAGTCAACTGGGTTCAGCAGGTTCAGACTTAGCCCAAGCTGTTTGGGTTCAGAAAATCAAACCAAGGTTTAAGACAAAAAATGACTTGGACTTTGACTTTAAACTCAACTAGGTTTAAGTCAAGTCAGTTGGGTTTGGACCAGGTCAAATAAGCTAGGACCAAGTCAGGCAAGCTAGGACCAGGTCAGGCAGGCTAGGCTAGGTAGGGGAGGTTTATGAGAGAGAGAAAGCAAAAGGAGGGGGGACGATTTTTTCTAAAGGGGGGCACCTCCTTTTATAGCCAAGGTTACTTGGCCCCCAAATAACCTCCTCTTTGGGAATTTTCTAGAAAAAGCTAGAAAAGCCCAAAGCCTTCTTTCCCCTTCTTGCCCTTTCCTTTTTGAATTTTTCAAGAGGTTTCTTTTGGTGTGGGGCCTACATGGAAATTCTATGGGATATTTTGTGGGTCCCACAAGATATTTTCTGAAGAATATTTCTGTGAGTCCCACCAATATTTCTGTGGGTCCCATAAAAATTTTGGGTTTTCGGTAATTTTTTTTCTAAAAAATTCTGAGTATGCCATTATCTTTGTATTGACGTAACTAAGAAAGTTGGCTCGCACAAATCTCTTGATTCTATTCAGGGAGAAAGTTATGACTCTCTAACGATTTGAGCATATATTCACAAAGATACGAATATCCTAAGTATAACTGGTTCATAGAAATTGATTTATTTCTCATTTCGAGTATAAATGCTATTTTTACCTGGAAATGCCTGATGAATTTATTTAGAAAACTATTAAAAAATTTTGGGTCTTACATCATTACCCCCTTAAAAGAATTTCATCCACGAAATTCTGTTAAGAGTACAAAGTGAATAGCTCATGATACTTATCCCGCATATTGGATCAGGCTCTCAAGTGCAATCATCGATCCCATGATGTTTCCATTTCACCTTAACAAGTGAAATAATCTTCATTCTGAGCACTTATTCCCGATGGTCCGCAATTTTTACAGGTCTTTCTTCCATCGTCATATTTTTCGGAATCTCAATATCTTCATGTTGGATAACATGAAAAGGGTCGTGAACGTATTTTCTAAGCATTGACACATGGAATACGTTGTGTATCTGCGCATACTGCGGTGGCAATGCTACTCTGTAAGTAGTCTCTTCGATTCAGTTCAAAATTTCGAAGAGACCAAGGAATCTAGGGCTGAGTTTTTCCTTCTTTCTAAAATGAAACACACTCTTGGTTGGAGAGACCTTGACGAAAACCTTATCTCCAACCGAAAAAGTGAGTTCCCTACATCTTTTATCTGCGTAGCTCTTCTGTCAACTCTGAGCAGTCAGTAGATTCTTTTTTATCATATGGACTTGCTTAGTATAATATTGCAAAACATGGAGTCCAAGGTTCGCTCACCCACTTCACCCCAATGGATTGGTGATCGACAGGATCTTTCGTATAGAGCTTCGTACGGTGCCATCCCAATGCTAGTGTGGTGGCTATTATTGTAAGCAAATTCAACCAACGATAAGTGAGAATCCCAATCCACTTTCCATTTTAACATATAGGCTCTTAACATATCTTTAAGAGTCTGTATGGTTCACTCAGATTGCCCATCAGTTTGATGATATAATGTTATACTGAACTTAAGTTTTGTCCCCAGGGCTCTTTGCAACTGATCTCAAAAGTGAGAGGTGAACTTCAGGTCACGATCATATATAATCGATATCAACACTCCATGGAGTCTGACAATTTCTCGAATATAGATTTTTGTCAATCTTTCGGTTGAATATTGAGTGTTGATTGGCAGAAAGTGAGCAAACTTGGTGAGTATGTCCACAATCACCCATATTGAGTCATGTTGTCTCTTGGATCGAGGTAATCCTATGATAAAATTCATCATAATACCCTTCTATTTCCATTATGGAATTTTGATCTGTTGCATTTTGCTGCCAGGTCGTTGATGTTTGATTTTGACTTGCTAGCAGGTAAGACACTTTGAGATAAATGTAGCCACATATCTTTTCATACCCCTCCACCAATATTTTATCTGCAAGTCTCGAAACATTTTTTCACCTTCAGGGTGGATAGTATACTTGCTACTATTCGCCTCTTGGAGTACTTCTTTTCTGAGCTCAGGGTTATTTGGAACCCATATCCTTTCTTTCATTCATAGGCTTTCATCTTCCTTCAAGTGAAAGAAAGTATCATCCTTATCAGTCCTAGCTTTCAGTTCCAAGTATTGGGGGTCCTTGAACTGTTTGGCTACAATTCAATCCAAGATCTCAGGCTGCATTGTCAAACTTGACAATCGAATTTTGCCTGAATCAGCCAAGAATGACTTCCAGTTGATGAAATCTTCCATCAACTTCCATTGTCCTGTGTGGCTGGTCAGAGTGCCAATAGTCTTGCGACTAAGGGCATCTGCTACAACATTCACCTTTCTAGGATGATAGAAAACCGTGCATTCATAGTCTTTAAGGAATTTAAGCCATTGCCATTGCCGCATATTCAACTCCTTTTGGGAAAAGAGGTATTTTAAGCTTTTATGGTCCAACATAACCTCAAACTTTTCCCCATATAGGTAGTGTCGCCAAATTTTAAGTGCGAACACTACCACGACAAGCTCTAGGTCATGAGTTGAATAGTTTTTCTTATGGATTCTTAGTTGTCGTGATGCATATGCGATCACTTTACCGTGTTGTATCAACACGTAACCCAGACCCGTTCCTGAGGCATTGGTATAAGCCATGAAGTCTCCTTGACCAGAAGGTAAGGTAAGGACAAGGACTGTAGTAAGCTTCTATTTGAGAATCTCGAAGCACTCCTTACACTGGTCGTTTCATTCAAACTTAACTCTTTTTTTCAACAGTTTTGTCATAGGTACAACAATTTGGGAGAAGTCCTGTATGAACTTCCGGTAGTATCTGGCAAGTCCAAGGAAGCTACGGACCTCAGTGATATTCTCTGGCTGTTTTCAGTCTATCACACCTTCCACCTTTGCAGGATCTACTGTGATTTCATCTTTTGAAATTACATGGCCAAGGAACATCACTTTGTCTAGCCAGAATTCACATTTTGAAAACTTGGCATAGAGTTGATTATCTTGAAGGGTCTTCAAAATAATTCTCAAGTGCTCTTTGTGTTGTTCCTCATTCTCTGAATAAACGAGAATGTCGTCAATGAAGATGATGACAAATGTGTTTACATAGGACCTGAACACCTGATTCATCAGGTCCATAAAAACAACAAGCACATTAATGAGTCCGAACGACATTACTACGAACTCATAATGGCCATATCTTGTTCTAAAGGCAGTCTTGGGTATATCCTCCTCCTTAACTCTGAGTTGATGATATCCAGACCTGAGGTCGATCTTGGAGAATACTCTCATTGTTTTGAGTTGATCGAATAAATCCTCAATCTGAGACAATAGATATTTATTTTTAACGGTTGCCTGGTTAAGCATTCGATAATCGATGCATAACCAAAGGGATCCATCCTTCTTCTTTACGAACAACACCGACGCTCCCCATGGTGATACACTTAGACGAATGAACCCTTGTTCCATCAGTTCTTCCAACTGACATTTCAGCTCACTGAGCTCTGTTGGCGCCATTCGATAAGGGGCTTTGGATATTGGCGTCATTCTAGGTAAGAATTGAATTCCAAATTCTACCTCATGAAGTGGCAGAAGTCCTGACAATTCCTCAGGAAACATATAAAAAAACGCCTGCACCACTTCTAAACTCTCAAGGGACTGAACATTTGAACTTTCTATTGAGAGAATCAATAGGAAGGCCACACAACCCTTCCTAAGGTATTTTTGTGCCTTAAGAGTTGATATGAGTCATTTCTGCAGGACAGGTTTGGATAACCGGTATTCCACCCTAAGCAATCCCTTATAAAGTGGCATGTTTTACCACGATAAAGGCATCCACCTGTGTCACGAGGACACGATCTTCCTGGGTGGTTCAGACGGCATTTCAAATAGTTAGAGTTAGACTGCTGGCTATTTTGAGTCATATTTTGCCTTGGTGGTAGTTTCATGACCTGTTGAGCAGAGTTCTTCCTTTAGAACTCTCTCTTGAGATCCCTGTCCACCTGAGAACATCTTCTTGCAATTTCTACTATCTGCCATCGACCTCTTTACTACAATCACCTTGGATTGGTCCCAGTCAACTTGAATTTTTGAAGCTGCCACCACAGTAGCTTGAAAAGTCTGAGACATACTGGTTATTATTCGAGACCACAACCCTTCCCGTAGTCCATTGATATACTTGTCGACCCTTTCCTAGTCAGTCTTAAACAACTGGGAGCAATACCGTTCAAGATTTTGAAATTTGGTGATATAGTCGATCGAACTCATACCACCTTGCTTCAACCCCAGAAACTTCATCTTTTTCTTGTTTCTGGAATGCAACAGGAAGTAGTTATCCATAAAAGTTCTCCGAAAGTCATCCCAAGGGATGACCTCAAGTTGTGAGAACTTGATGATCTTAGTGGTATCCCACCACTTTCATGCATTATCCTTCAACCTATATGTGTCAAAGTTAGTCTTTTTCTCTTATGATACTCCCAATACCAGGAATGCATACTCTGTTTCCTCGATTCAGCTTTCTGCAAGCTCTGGACCGGCTCTATCGGCGAAGATCAATGGATCAATCTTGAAGAACTTCTCATAAGTTATTCCTCCAAGGTTGTCGTTGCGAGGCGTGACTGGTTCTGACCTCGTTTCATAGATGGCCATTACCAGGTTGTTGAGTGTCTCTAGCAGGAAACCCTGTGTATGAGACTCCTTGCTCGACATGGTTCTCCTCGTTGTAGGAGCCATTTATCTATTACACACAAGCAACATCTTTTAGTTTCTCGATGTATATACGGAAGTAAAACTTTATTTCCTTTATACATATTACAAATATATACTTCACCCTTTTGTACAAGCATTATGCCACACTGGCAGACATTGGTACGAGAAAACAATACATGAGTCCATTGACTCCAAACATTACGAGTCTCTTAAGAACTGAGTTTCTTTTTTGACATGAACGACCCAAAATACCATCTACTGCCATATTGCCTCGATTTAGATACAGTTGGAGTTGGCTCGGGCTACACTTCTGCACTCTCGAGCAAATCTTGTGGATAGATCAGTGAAGCAGGTCCACTCTCCCATACCGTAGCATCATAGCTCGAGAAGTCTGAAATCCTGATTGGCGAACAAAACGAATTACCTCTTTAATTCGGATTGTACAGGCTAGGCATATGTGATGTCAGTGCACCTTTCCATCCAATATCATCATGATTCAGGGAGTCCGAAATCATGATCGACGAATAGAAGGAGTTGTAACCTTCATTCGAGTCATACAAGCTTGGCGTATGTGATGCTGGGTGATAGCTTGGCGAGCGGTTGTACTCTGCTATAAACTAAAAGCCTTTTAGACTTGGTGACCTTTCAAAAGTCGTTGGGGTTCTACTACTCCCAACACTTGAGTGATGCGGTCCACTGACGCGTGAGGTCTCATCCTTAAGACCAAGCGATCTCCGCCGACCCATATCGGCGGTATACCTCCTTTGGCATTTGTTGGCAGAATGCCCATTTTTGCCACAATACTAGCAGTCTTGGACTTCCAACGGGCATATCCACTCATTGTGCATAAATTTGCATCGATAGCAATATCTACGTGAGTCATGAGTTGCCATTTATACAAAAAAGCACCCAAATTAGTAAGTTAAAAAAAAATATACTTACAGTACGATGCCGCAAACAAGACGGATCTTAAACCAGGTTTCTTAGACACATGCGTTAAAACCAATTCTGTAACGCCTCAGATTTTCAAAATAAAGCTAAGTTAAAATTTTCATGATTTTTTTTCTTTACAGCGGAACTTAGAAAAGCTTTTAGCAGCGAAAATAGATGATAATGAGTCATCGGTTTTAGAAAGCTCCAGGTACATCACAAGTATGTGGTCAAGCGCTCCTTGACCACCAAAGTGTTCCATTTATCAAAACGACTTATTTATTGCAAACATTACTGCTTGAGAAAAACAACATTTGGTTTAATAAATGAAGCAGTATAGAATTGTCTAGAGAAACCCTGGAACTCGATGCCGCCTTTCTCCGCATATCGCAACACAGATCCAACACCTGAAATCCCCATTAAATAGGGCCAGAACCACTAATGGTCTGGTAAGCAAACAATAATGCATCCATTCAACTCAAGTAAATGTGTTGACCACTCAGAGTCACAGTTCGCAATAACGATGCTCAAGTCTCCACGACTTGGCGTATATTGCAAGAGCCTCCTTAGGGTCATGAGTTGAACATTCGCTCAAGTCTTTATGACTTAGAGCAAGCCTCTTCAAGGTTGTGATTTGAATAACCGCTCAAGTTTGCACGACTTAGCGTAAGCCTCTTTAGGGTTGTGATTTGAATAATCGCTCAAGTCTCTACGACTTAGCATTGACCTCTTTCGGGTCTCAATTGGGATATCAAATCTCAAGTCTTCATACTTGGCACATCTGTATCTTACAAGCCTAAGGTGAAAGCTCCTCGAGCTTCGCTTAGTCGTGTAGATACAACATGGGTCTTTGCCCAATCGGTCCATTAGTATATCGATTATGACACCTTCATTAAAGTTATGCAGGACTTGACACAACAATGTTTATTCACTCATACATTCAATACATCGCTGAACCTAGAGCTAATGGATTGTTTCAATATTATTCTCTTTCACCCTTGGTATGCGGGCAAAGCATTGTCAATGCATCAATGCGATATTTTGGGGGTTGATTATTCCATGTATTTTAGATATCCCAGAGGCCTGTTGACCCCATCCATGTTAGGGCGGTAAACTCGTACCGAGAGAACCCTAACAGGTCGGTTTGAATGCATCCTCTACTTGCAGTAGTTGAGTTCAATCCTTAGATCTTAAGGATAACCACGACCTCAAACCCCTTGAGTGACTGAGGTCCCATTGAACTCTGTCAAGTTCATAAATAAATATATGTCACTCGGGCTGTACCATCACCGTCTGTCACAATGAGCGTTAGTCCTGTAGGGGTCCGTCGATGTAACTGTTACTTGTCGGATATGTTTTTGCCATTTGAACAAGCTAGTGCATCCCACATTGAGGATATATATACCTGACCCCATTCAGTAATCCCCCCTAACATGGTCATCAACCATGGGGTTCATGAGATATTTAAGTATGATTCATATGCATGCTTAACTGAGCTCTCGACACTACAACCATCATGAGCACCTCACCTCCTTTGGTGGACAACGTACTCTGGCACATCGGCCCTTACGAGTCTAGTTGTATAACAGTACCCATGAGCATGCATATGACTCGATCTCAACGGATTGGATACTCGTCATGAATCACCGCAACGAGCAGTTGGCCTATTCAAGGCGCAACAACTACTCTGGCTCTACGGCCCTTACGAGCAGTAGCCTAGTCAAGGCGCAACAACTACTCTGGCTCTGTAGCCCTTACGAGCAGTAGCCTAGTCAAGGTGCATCAACTACTCTAGCTCTACAGCCCTTACGAGTAAAGTGCCCTTATATGCAAAACATGAAAATAGGTCATTCTGGCAGCGTTCCAACAACAGGGCATCCTCGTGCCATTCAACTAGTTTCGACAACTCTTATGCCCACCATTTCGACAACACTTCCTCCGCTTTGACGGCAGGAGTGAGTCTAACCTTTTTACGTTATAAAAAGTACTTGACGAAATATGGGCAACACCTCTTCTGTATGATGGAGTAACATGCTACGCTCTTTCCGAGCTTGATTGAGCTTCTTCAAAAATTTTAGCAGCACTCTCTCTCTTTGTCTAAGGAAGCATGCATTTCTTTTAAGCTCGGTGAGCATCTTTTCAGAATTTCAGCAGCACTTCCCCTCTTTGACGAATAAATCACTACGCTTTAACTCAGGAATGGATGCCCACCGTTGTGCGTACTTTGTATCCATCGAGGTTCAATAGAACCTTTGGCCATATCCAAGCCATGCATAAGTGACTTAGTTCTTACAAAAAAACGGTTTTGCGCATATGCAAAGCCTTTCCAATAGGGGCTTCATTCGTCAAGCAAAATCTTCATCGAGGAGCGGTAATGGAATCACATTGGCGATTTGGAGTTGATCTTCATTTGAACACTAATTTACATTCACTATATTTAGTATAAGCAGAAGCTTGTGCTTTATATGATGGTGGTGTAAATAAGTGAATATATATATTGTTCGGGGGGTGAAACTAAACAAAATATTCTACATATATAATTGTAGAAACAGGAAAGCCTTGGCATCGTTCGACGTGACGGCAAAACAAAATGCATAATCAGAAATTGCAGAAATCTGGGAGTCTTGGCATCATACGACGTGATGGCAAATCTTAAATTATATTTAAGCATGAGCTTTGGCGATATATTACGTGACGACAATCTCAAAACAATATATATGAGAATCGATATCCAACGATAGTTACAATGCAAGCACGTGAATATTGAAGTGTCTTAGAAGGCTCAACCAAGAACTAGGGCGAGATACTATTTTTTAGAACGTATATACTGAGCATTCAAATATATATATTCGACGATAGTCATAAAGCGAGCGCGTGAACACCGAAGTGTTCTATAGGGATCAACCAAGGACTAGGGTGAGATACTACTTCAGAAGGTATATGCTATATACAAACAAGCAAATACTTGAGAGAGAGAGATCAACGAAGCAAACTTACTTCAAATCGCGGAAGAAACGACTCTAGAATGCTTCGACTACTTCGAACGACATTCAATCCTTCTTTTGAGAGGTCAGACTAGGTCAGATGAGTTCAACCTAGTTGAGAAAGAGGAAGAGCAGGTCAAGCTGCTCAACCCAAGTGGTTTGAACCAAACTGGGTTCAGACTTAGCCTAAGCTGACTGGGTCTGGGTTTAGAAAATTAAATCAAGGTTTAGGATAAAAAAGAACTTGGACTTTGACTTCAAACCCAACTAGGTTTAAGTCAAGTCAACTGGGTTTGGACCAGGTCAGGCAGGCTAGGCTAGGTAGGGGAGATTTAGGAGAGAGAGAGAAGGAAAAAGGAGTGGGGGATAATTTTTTTCTAAATGGGGGCACCTCCTTTTATAGCCAAGATTACTTGGCCCCCAAGTAACCTCCTCTTTGAGAATTTTCTAAAAAAAGCTAGAAAAGCCCAAAGCCTTCTTTCCCTTTCTTGCCCTTTCCTTTCTGAAATTTTCAAGAGGTTCCTTTTGGTGTGGGGCTCACATGAAAATTCTATGGGATATTTTATGGGTCCCACAAGATATTTTCTGAGGAATATTTCTGTTTCTCCCACCAACATTTCTGTGGGTCCTGCAAAAATTTTGGGTTTTCGACGATTTTTTTTGAAAAATTCTGAGTACGCCATTCTCTTTGTATTGACGTAACTAAGAAAGTTGGCTCATACAAATCTCTTGATTTTATTGAGGGAGGAAGCTATAACTCCCTAAGGGTTTGAGTATATATTCACAAAGATACGAATATCCTAAGTATAATTGGTTCATAGAAATTGATTTGTTTTGCATTTCGAGTATAAATGCTATTTTCACCTCAAAATGTCTCATGAATTTATTCATAAAATTACTAAAAAATTATGGGTCTTACAATACCTCATTGGAATAAGGCTCAGATTTAACCCTTACTTGAATGGGGATGCAAAAAAAATAAAGAATTATGACGGGACTTTTGGATTTTGCACAAAGAATCCGAAAGGGGTTTTCTTAAGCGCTTGGCGATATACTTTAGACTATGGCCCTCAGTACGTGGCAAAGGGGGTCAACCCAAATAGGTAGAATTTTGAATTTTTTTAAGAAACAAACAATGTTTTCAATCAGATCCTAGATTGAGGAGGATTGTATGAGACCTAAGTCTATGTGAACATGAATAATGCCTCCTCAATCAGTCCTATCAAACGATGCCTAAGTCTATATACTTCCAAGTCAGTTGGGTTTGATTCTAGGCTCCTAGGTTCACATGAAATAGAGCTAACGTTGATTAGAACACGATTTTGATAAGTTGAATAGAGCAAAGCACAAGATTGATGAGGCAAAGACAGGTCCCATCATGGTCACCAAACCTGTTATCATTGCAAAATTTTACTTTTGCAAGTCAATCTGACCTTTTGAAAAAGATTTTAAAAATAACTCACCTCCATTTTAAAAAAAAAAAAAAAAAATTTGAGGAATGCTACTCACTTGTCGGTACGAGGTTTAATTGTTTCTGGCATCATAATCAGGGGTAATCGAACCAAGGGTCAATCTTATGCTTTGTTTTACTCACCTATCTAAATTGATGTTCTATTCCTAAATGCACAAAGAATCAGGCATGTGCTATGAACTTTAAAAAATTTTGATTGAAAATATGATATATGCTTGAAATATTTGGAAATACTTGAAAAGGCAATACTTTGAAAATCGTGATCCATATTTGGAAAATATTTCTGAAGAAAGGAAAATTATGAATTGGATTAAGAAAAGATAGAAAATTTCTTGAAAAATAAGAGTTTATGAGAAAATCGATTTTGAGGAAAAAGACTTAGAGAAAATCGATTTTTTTGAGTTTGAATTGAAAAATATCAAAAGGAATGGGCGTGTGGCCCTGTGAAACTCTTTTCATGATGCAATCTAACCTAGATGATGCATGAATGCAATTTTGAGAAAATATTTTATAAAGAATTTATGGAAAATGATTGATAAAAGAATTTCTTATGTCTTATAGAATTTAGATGAAATAAACTCAACATATATTCTTGACTATGGCCACGAATATATATTGAATATATCTCATTTGATTATAAAAGGGGAAAATACTTAGAAAACTTTTGAAAATATATGATGATTTCTGAAAATAGCCTAAGAGTGTAGGCCGTTTGTGGCTTCGAAGAAGATGATAAATCTGAATATTGTTCGTATTATGACTATGGCCATAAATACGAACTCAATCGAGTTAATTAACTCCTTAGAAGTGAGTGTACATGCCATTCATGTAGACCATTGTGGATTTGAATATGCATGAATCATCACCTATCACACAATTAACATTATTGAAAATAAACTATATGCAATGCAACCCTAATCTAAGCAGAAAGTAAATTCTTATTCCAAATTTACAATTTATTTTACATCAATAATTAAAGAAAATAAAGTAAAGTAAAAGGAAAAATCTAATCTTGGGAGTCCTTACAAAATTGGCAAACAAGTTAGTAGCAAAAATGTTGGGTTTTTCGGGATTTATCTAACAATATCTAAAATTGAGAGATTTATCAAAATATAAGCCTTTTTCCATGCTTTTATGAAATAAATATAATAAAAAATAATGCAAAATTAAATAAATAATAAAAATAAACAACTTTGAAATCACTCCAGCAAGTTGACCGAGGCCCTGAATCAGGTCTGTCAATCCAAGAAACACAGGTGTTGTTGTTGGATAAAAAAAATAGAGAAATCCACCATAGAAATTTATAAAAATTTCACAGATTGAAGTAGACATCATTAGAAGTACACTTCTTTTTACGGATCGTTGATATGATCTTGAACAAGGGAGATATGACCTCAAAAAGATGCTCCTGAATTTCCATAGCATTTTCCCGACTTAAAAAACAGGTTTCGATTTTGATTTTTGAACACAAGGTTATAGACCTCTAAAAATCCTTTTTATTATTATTAAAAACCATAGGCACATGCATGATTTCACCATAAAAAAATTAGATTTTTATTAATGCACATAAACTGGCAAAATAATTACATTAACCGACAACCAAATTTGTAAATAACGAATCTAAAACCCTAGAACAAAAAAAATTGATTATTTATGTTAAAAACATAATAAAATATGTAAATAATATAATGAATCATGATTTAATGCTTGAACAACTAAAATAAACATGAATATAATGAAATAAATAAAAAAATCAGGAAAGCACGGTTAAAATTTTGATTTAGCCATTAAAAAAGGGTTTCGACCTATAGAAAAGTTGAATCTTGATCTTTTTTGGGCATTTAACATAATAAACGATTTTCCAATGATTCCAATGGTTCAAAAATATGAAAATAACCATGGATGATCAGTAGATCATCATCTTGGGTCATGGAGCATGAGTCTTGAATGAAAAAAAAATATGCAACATATAGGGGGCGACAATGGTGGAAATTCATAATAAAATAAAATAAAACAAAAAAAGGAAGAAGAAGAGAAAGCTCACCTTAGTTGCAACAATGGGGGAAGAAGGAGGCTTGCTTGAGGGAGAGAAAAGGCTGGAGCAAGGATAGGGGGTCGACCTCCCTATGGACCCCTATTTATTGGTTTTTAAAACCATTAATTAGAGAGAGTTCCAATTGAATTGTCTCTCTTAATTAAAAGAGATAAATTCTAACAAAAGGGGGGCAATTTTCTTAGAGATTTCTAACCTATTAAAACTCTAATTAGTCAACCCTAATTAAACCTAATTAAGACTCCTAATTAACTCAAAAAAAAATCTCAAATGTGGCACCACCCATGTGGGCCCACATTTGGTTTTTAAAACCCTAATTACAAGTTTTAAAAACAAGGTTTTAATACTAATTTGAAAATGAACTTTTAAAATCAATTTTGTCTTTTTCAAAACTTCTAATCTAACTTGAACATTGACTAAACCCTAAACTAACCTAAATATTCTCAAATGTGGCACCACCTACTGTGGGCCCCATTTGATTTTTCAGAACATGATTTTTAAAACTTGAAAATAAAGGGGTTAAAAACAATTTTTTTTGAAAAAAACTTCAGAAGGACGCCTAGACTTACCAATATTTTTTTGTTTTTTAAAATATGTAACACATGGAAATGAAATGAAATTGGATAAGAAAATAAAAAATTAGGGTTTGCATGTAGGGTGGGCCCCACTTAAAGAAATTTGATAAAATTAGAATTTGGCTTAAAATGAAGTTTAAAACAAATCCAGCTCATTTTTCTAAGGAAAATACTTTGAAATAAAGGAATATAAAGCTCTGGGGGTTGGTCAAATGACAAATGTTGGTTTAAAACCTAGGTTTTTGAAATTGATTTCGAAATAAGGTTTTAAAACTCGAATTTGGATTGAAGATTTTAAAAAGCCAGAGTACTGGATCTCGAAAATGACATGCAATGCGACAAAATGACATGAAATGATACAAAATGATATGATATGAAATGACATGAAATGACATGAAATGATGACAAAATATAAACCCTGGGTGAGGGATTTGAAGTCCCGAACCCCTGGCAGAAACAAAGAATTGAACATTCTTGTTCGAGGATGAAAATTGATAATTGGACTCAGATCTGACACTGAATCTGATCCAAATGTGAAATGGGCCTCGAATATAGCTAAAATTCAGAAAAAGAACTAATCCGAGCTCTGATTGGTGGTTGTATCAGTTGGGGGAATGACAAAATGATATTTTAGACAAAATGATTTGAGAAATAATTTTGCCCCTGCAGGGCATGGAGTGACACTGAAAACAAGGTTTGAACTGGTCTTAACTGGTTTACACTGAATCCTAGGGTTTCTGAACTCAGGTGAACTAAAATGACACTGACTCAACCAAACTCCTAGACTAATGGACCGAGAAATGGTACAATTCTCAAAGAAATGGTGAGAAATGCACACTGGAGTGAAATGGACCACAAAAATGCACTGGGTTTGAGCTAAAATGGAGGTAAGTAATATTGAGATAAACTAAATTTGAAGCTCAAGCACTAGCTCAACTGACTGGATTTAGCTCAACTTCATCTAAAATAAGCTGAAATGGATTCCAAGACTATGAAAAATGAATTTGAACTGAGACTGAATCACTTGAACTCTTGGTGAGCTCAAGCTAGACTCAAGGGAATAGAGCCGACTGGAATTGACTGACTCAAAGACAATTGGTTTGGATTCGAGCTAGAAATGAGCTCATTTCCTAAGAAATGAACCAATTTTAGATGGAATGGTCAGGAATGAACAATGCTTGCTCATCATGAGCTCAGGAGAGCTAGAAATAACAAACATTCAAATTGTTCTGAACTTAAAAATGAGCTTGGTTGGGTCTAACTGATAGTAACCTAGGGGTAAAATGAGAATTTTACTAACGAAATGAGAGTGAAATGACACCTAAACTTGGATTGACCTAGGGCTAGACTCCTAAGGGGATTGGCATCTGCTGAAAAGGGGTGTATGAGAATGAATAAGGAAAATTTGGGGTGTTTACATCGACCAAGGCAAAAGACTGGATTTTGATTGATCGACCAGCGTGAAGACTGAATTTTGATTAATCGACCAGTGCAAAGACTGGATTTTGATTGATTGACCAGTGCGAAGACTGGATTTTGATTGATCGATCATCTCAAAAGCGTGATTTTGATTAATCAACCAGCTTAAAAGCGAGATTTTGATTGATCAACCAGCTCAGAAGCAAGATTTTGATTGATCGACCAGCTCGAAAGCAGAATTTTGATTGATCGACCAGCTTGAAAGCGATATTTTGATTGATCGACCAACTTGAAAGCTGAATTTTGATTGATCGACTAGCTCAAAAGCATGATTTTGATTGATTGACTAGTGCAAAGACTGACTTTTGGATTGATTGACCAGTGCAAAGACTGGATTTTAGATTAATCAACTAGTGCAAAGACTGGTTTTTGGATTGATCGACCAGTGCCAAGACTGGATTTTGATTGATCGACCAGTGCAAAGACTGGATCTTGATTGATCGACCAATGCAAAGACTGGATCTTGATTGATCGACCAATGCGAAGACTGGATTTTGATTGATCGACCAACTCAAAAGTAGGATTTTGGTTGATTGACCAGCTCGAAAGTAGGATTTTGATTAATCGACCAGATCGAAAGCAGAATTTTGATTTATCGACCAATGCAAAGACTGGATTTTGGATTGATCGACCAGTGCAAAGACTGCATTTTGATTAAGCAACCAGCGCAAAGAATGGATTTTGATTTGATCGACCAGTGCAAAAACTGGATTTTGGTGGAAAGATTTAATCTGAATGTTTGAATTTAATAAAATTGCAACCCAAAGGTTAGAAAATGATTGACATTGATAAGATTATAACCCAAAAATTGAAAAATGATTGACATTGATGAGATTGTAATCTAAAGGTTGGCAAATGATTGAAATTGATAAAATTGTAACCCGAAGGTTGCAAAAAAGTGATTGAATTTGATAGAATTGATGACTCAAAGGTCTGATGGTATTAAGTATGAAGTTGACTTTGGAAGGTGGACCAACTCGAGAGCTAGATTTGAAAGCAATTCCAACTCGAAAGTTGGAGCTTTGACAAGAAGTTTGAGTTGGAACTCAGTTTTGAGCAAAAGTTTGAGTCAGAACTCATTTTTTAAAGAAAATCGTAGTTGGAACTCAGTTTTGAGAGAAAGTCTGAGTCAGAACTCATTTTTGGAAAAAAGTTTGAGTCGAAACTCATTTTTGAAAGAAAGTCTGAGTCAGAACTCGATTGAGAGAAAGTCTGAATCAGAACTCAGACTTTCTAGTTCGACCATTTAGGATAAGGGATGAATTCTGAGACTCGTGGCATTTGTCTAGGTCAGCGTGAGGGTAAAAGATTGAAAATCTCACATTATAATCATCAAGCGCTTTCTAAAAACCAACCTTTTTCAAGTTCGTCCTGCGGGCCGAGTTTTTATCAAAACCATTTTTACCGGTTAACCTTCGGGTGAAGCGAACTTTCTAAATCCAGTTTTCACTGGTCGAACTTTCTAAATCCAGTTTTCACTGGTCGAACTTCTTAAATCCAGTTTTCACTGGTCGAACTTTCTAAATCCAGTTCTCACTGGTCGAACTTCTTAAATCCAGTTTTCACTGGTCGAACTTCCTAAATCCAGTTTTCACTGGTCAAACTTCTTAAATCCAGTTTTCACTGGTCGAACTTTCTAAATCCAGTTCTCACTGGTCGAACTTTCTAAATCCAGTTTTCACTGGTCGAACTTCTTAAATCCGGTTTTTACTGGTCGAACTTTCTAAATCCAGTTCTCACTGGTCGAACTTCTTAAATCCAGTTTTCACTGGTTGAACTTCCTGAATCCAGTTTTTACTGGTCAAACTTCTTAAATCCAGTTTTCACTGGTCGAACTTTCTAAATCCAGTTCTCACTGGTCGAACTTCTTAAATCCGGTTTTCACTGGTCGAACTTCTTAAATCCGGTTTTTACTGGTTGAACTTCCTAAATCCGGTTTTTACTGGTCGAATTTCCTGAATCCAGTTTTCACTGGTCGAACTTCCTGAATCTGTTTTTACTGGTCAAACTTTCTAAATTCAGTATTCACTGGTCAGACTTTTTCAAAGCCCAACGTTCGTGCGGGTACTTTTTTTTTAAAATCCAGTGCTCATGCTGGTATCCTTCCAAAATCCAGTGCTCGTACTGGTAGCCTTTTAAAATCCAGTGCTCGATCTGGTATCCTTTAAAAATCCAGTGCTCGTACTGGTAATCTTTCAAAATCCAGTGCTCGTACTGGTAATCTTCCAAAATCCAGCACTCGTACTGGTAATCTTCCAAAACCCGGTATTTGTACTGGTAATTTTTCAAAACATAATGCTTGTATTGGCACATTTTCAAAATCCGGTGTTTGCACTAGTACACTTTAAAATTCAGTGTCCACTAATTTAGTTTCCCTTTGGGATTCGAGTTCCGACTCGAATTTCCTTTCCTTCTAATTGATCTAGTTTTCCTTCAGAAATTCGAGTTCCGACTCGAATTTCTTTTCCTTCTAACCGGTTTAGTTTTCCTTTGGGATTCGAGTTCCGACTCGAATTTCCTTTCCTTTTAATCGATCGAGTTTTCCTTCAAGAATTCGAGTTCCGACTCGAATTTCTTTTCCTTCTAACCGGTTTAGTTTTCCTTTGGGGTTCGAGTTCCGACTCGAATTTCCTTTTCTTTTAATCGATCGAGTTTTCCTTCGGAATTCGAGTTCTGACTCGAATTTCCTTTCCTTCCACACCGGTTTAAGTTTGCCTTTGGGATTCGAGTTCCGACTCGAATCTTCTTTCCTTCTGGTTAACCTAGTTTTCCTTCGGAATTCGAGTTCCGACTCGAATTTCCTTTCCTTCCACATCGGTTTAAGTTTTCCTGCGGGACTCGAGTTCCGACTCGAATCCTCTTTCCTTTTGGTTAACCTAGTTTTCCTCCGGAATTCGAGTTCCGACTCGAATTTCCTTTCCTTCTAACCGGTTTAGTTTTCCTTCGAGATTCGAGTTCCGACTCGAATCTTCTTTCCTTCTAGTTGATCCAGTTTGCCTTTGGGATTCGGGTTCCGACTCGAATTTCTTCTCCTTCCACGATGGATCTAGTTTTCCTTCAAAGATTCGGGTTCCGATCCGAGTTTTCCTTTCCTTCAGAATTGGTCTAGAAAATCAGAGTTCCGACTCGAATTTTCTTTCAAATCTAATTCGCTTAGCTTTCCTTTACAAGTTTGAACTTCTACTTAAACTATCCTGCCAGTTGGTCTAGAAGATCCGAGTTCCGACTCGAATTGTCTTTCAAAATCCAATTCATCTAGTTTTCCTTGAAAAGTTGAATTCTGATTCGAATCTTCCCTCAAAACCCAGTTTAGCACCTGGTCCATTCAAAAGCTCACAAGTTGGAATCATTCCTTCTCAAGCTATGATCCTTAGGTTGAATTCCTATGGAATTGATAGTTCGTAGGTCGAACCTCTGCGGAACCAATGTCGTTCTTAGGCTAAATCCCTATAGAACCCATGTCATTCTCAGTAAACCAATTCACAATTTCGACCTTCGGGTCAATCAATTTCCAATTTCCAATTATCAATTTCCAAATTTCCAATTTCCAATTTCCAATTTCCAATTATCAATTTCCAATTTCCAATTTCAAATTTCAAATTTCAAACTTCAAATTTCAAATTTCTAATTTCGATCTTCGGGTCAATCAATTTCCAATTTCCAATTTCCAATTATCAATTTCCAAATTTCCAATTTCCAATTTCCAATTTCCAATTTCCAATTTCCAATTTCCAATTTCTAATTTCCAATTTCCAATTTCCAATTTCCAATTTCCAATTTCTAATTTCAAATAGCAAAATTCCAATTTCAAAAATTCAAAATTCCAAATTTCGACCTTTTGGTCACCCAATACCCAATTCCAAAAAAAATTTCTCTTGCGAGAGACCCTTTTTATAGGGAGAGTTCGAGGGAGCTCGCTCTTTTCGCATGTTATCCAATTCGTTCACTTAGCCCCTTTTCAGGGAGAGTTTGAAGGGACTCGTGTCTTTGTGAACCGTTTGCAAAACAAAATTCCAAATTTCACACAAGGAACCCTTTTTATAGGGAGAGACTCGACGGAGACTTGCTTTCCTTGTGGCCCCATAATTTCAGACTAGGCTATTTTTATCATGAAGGACCCTCTTTTCAGGGAGAGTGTGATGAACTCGTTCCTTCATGACCAATTTACCAACCTCACCAATTCCGGCCCCCTTTCCATAAGAGAAGCCTAATGTTAGGAAGTTTTAACGAAAGTTTAATTTCTCTTCGAAAGTTCATTTTGCAAACACCTCCTCTTCAGGGAAGAGAGGAGTAATTTCTAATTCCAATTTCTGAATCTTCTCCTTTGGGGAAAGGAGAAGAGAATTTTTGTCATGGATGTGTTGCGTTGTGCTTCAAATGCTCGCTTTCACAAAAGGATTTCAAGAAAGTTTTGCCAATTTGTCACTAAATATTTGTTGATTTCAAAAATCTTTATTGCACAAAATTATTACCTCAGAATACCCTCAGTATTACTTCCGAAAGGAAAAAGCTTTCGCGAAAAAGGATTCAAAGTTCAAAATCTTTCTATTGGCCAACCAAAAGGATGAAGAATAAATCCGTGATATGGCCAGCAAAGAGAATTCAATGTTGTTGCAAAGCCATGAGTGATTGATATTGATCGCAGTCAATGGCACATTTTTAAAGACCATTCTTGAAAAATAAAGCAGTCGAAATATCCTGGGTGATACAGAAAAATCCACTCAATCTCCATATCTCCTCAATCACCTAAGCTGCAATTAAATATCTGCAAAAGGGATCTCTCAATTGTCGTCAAGATGAAGTAGAATTAAGCGAGTCGACTCCCGGGGCCAAAGAAGATTTGGATCATCTCCAAGATGACGGAGTTTGTGACGGATCCTTCCAAAGAAAGTTCAGATCACCGTCAAGATGAAGGTGAGTGTGATGAGCCTACCGACAAACCCTAAAAGATATTTAATTTCTGCTATCATGAAGAGATTTCCTACCAAAGAGCCAATAATCATCATGATAATCCCTGAGAGAAAAGAAGGATCAAAACATCTCTGAGATGAAGGAGTTTGTGATGTACCCTTCCAAAAAAAAAAAGAGAAAAAAGTCAGGACATCTCCAAAATGAAGGATGATGTAATTCCCGAAAAATTCAAGAGAGCTCCAATCTGCAAAATAAAAGAGTGCAGAAAGATCATCATGAGAAAAGAATCCCAGGATATCAGACTGCCAAATCTATCAAGAATCTTCTTTAACTTTGTGAAATTCTTTTATCAATATTCTTTCACCAATAGCTCTCGCAATATCAAGAATACTTTCTTTTCCGTCCATATCAAGGAAATTGATAGCTTCCTTGAAAGAAAGCCAATCGCAAGCAATTTGAATTCGAATCTTGATTCTACGGAGTTAAGCCCAGTCGGAGGTAATACTTCAGGTAGAAAAGAGGGAATACTTTCAAAACAATGCGCATCACTTTCAATTATTTTGAATCAACAATAATTTTCAACATTTTGACAATATTTTCTAACTATCTTGGCGTGAAGCAAGAGCTTGAGGTTCATCTTTGGTGCATCATGACATCAGTTGTTATCCCTTTTAAGGACTTGATAACGGGAGTTTTCAAGATTCCTTCCCTTCTTTGGTATAATCTGAGCGCACGGGCTCTCAGATTCGCACACTTCCCTGTGTCCCCACTGTCCCACCATAGACAGTCCAATTTCGGCTTGAGGTTAAGCCACCAATTTCAGCAAAAGGCAATTTCAAAAGTTAATTAGTCTCAGCAATGAGGCGCCCAAAATCAATCCCTTTTCAAACTTTAGGGACCCCAATTTCCTTCCTTTTGCAAAACCCCTATCGGATTCATTGTGCGGAGATCCGAAGGTTCCATCACGGTCTCTTCTTTCGAGGATTCCGTTCATTCATTGCCCAATCAGGATAAGGGTATAAACCTGAGCCTCCTTTGATGAGGTATTTCATTTTCTGCCCAATCAGGTTAAGGGTATAAACCTGGACCTCCTTTGATGAGGTATTCCATTTTCTGCCCAATCAGGTTAAGGGTATAAACCTGGGCCTCCTTTGATGAGGTATTTCATTTTCTGCCCAATCAGGTTAAGGGTATAAACCTGGGCCTCCTTTGATGAGGTATTTCATTTTCTGCCCAATCAGGTTAAGGGTATAAACCTGGGCCTCCTTTGATGAGGTATTCCATTTTCCACCCAATCAGGTTAAGGGTACAAACCTGAGCCTCCTTTGATGAGGTATTTCATTTCCCAATCAGGTCAAGGGTCAAAACCTGAGCCTCATTCTGATGAGGTATTTCATTTGTCGTCCCATCCAGGTTAAGGGCTAAGCCTGAGCCTCATTTCGATGAGGTAAATCTTCTTCTTTATTCTTTATGCTATATCTACCACCATCATTTGAACCAATTCTTTCATACCCAGTCAAATTCATCTAAGTGGGGCATGTTTATAGTCTGAATTTGGTGTGTTTTTCTTTGCCACTAAGCTCGACTTACAACCGGCTTAGCAGCAAAGAGGGGCATCTGTAAACACCCCAAATTTTCACCCTCATCCAGTGTTTGTCCATTTCATAAGTCATTACAGATTATTGCATGTGGCATGTATTCTGCATAGCATTGCATGTCATTGCATAGCATTGCATGTCATTGCATCTCATTTTCGAGATCCAACACTCCAGTTTTTAAAATATTCAATCCAGATTTGAATTTTAAAGCTTTTCTTTCAAAATCAATTTCAAAACCTGGGTATTTATTCAGCATTATGTCATTTTCTAACCCCCAGGACCTTATATTTTGAAATACTTCCTTAGAAAATGATTTGGATTCATTTCAAACTCAATTTCAATTGATTTTAATTCTCAGATGAGGCCCATTTAGGTGGTGTCGCTTCTGGATTCCTTCAAAAATCTCAAAAAATCTTAGAGTCCTAATTGGATCAGGACTCTTTTTCCAGAGTCCTAGTCGGATCACAACTCTAATTTTCACTACCTTTTTACCTATCTTTGAAGAAAACCTTTCAAAATCTTCTGTCTTGGCCAAAATGTCAGAGTCCTAGTTGGATCAGGACTCTTCTTCAAGAGTCCAGTCGGATCAGGACTCTTCTTCAGAGTTTCAATTGGATTGGGACTCTAATCTTTTACAGTTATTTTTATCCATTTTCAATCAAATCTTTCAAAATCTTTCAAAATGAGTCAGAAACTCAGAGTTTCAGTTAAAACAGGACTCTGTTCAGAGAGTCCTAGTTGGATCAGGACTCTGATCCTGATTTCAATTTTGAGAAAATCCTTCAAAAATCTTTCCATTTATCAAATCTATTACACTTTTATCAAAGAATTTCAAAATTCTGAGATTTTATCTCAGAGTCCTGATCAAATCAGGACTCTACCCCAGAGTCCTGATCGAAGTAGGACTCTATCCAAAATTGATTTTCTCACTTCATTTTCACTGTTTTTCAAAAGCTTTGCTTAAATTTCATCATTTGCTTATCAGAAAACTAAAATTCTTAGAGTTCTGATCGAATCAGGACTCTTTCTCAGAGTCCTAATCAGATCAAGACTCTGAACCAAAACTTCAATTTCATCCTGTTTTCACTTGTTTTTCAAAATCCTCTCATTTGATTTCTCAGAAAATCCAAAAATTGGAGAGTCCTAGTTCAATTAGGACTCTGTCCCCAGAGTCTTAGTTGAATCAGAACTCTGTTTTATTCCAATATTCATTATTGTTTTCACTGTTTTGACAAGTTCTTTCATTTGTTTTTCAGAAAACACCAAAAAATCTAGAGTTTCAGTCCGATCAGGACTCTGTCCCAGAGTTCTAATCCTGTCAGGAGTCTGTTTTTACTTTCATTTTTATTTATTTCCATTTGTTTTAAAAAATTAGGTCATTTTGCAGAGTCCAGTTGATTCAGGACTCTATTTTAGAGTTCGGTCGAGTTAGGAGTCTAACCCTGACTGTGTTTTCTGACTTATTTTATCAAGTTTTGATAAAATCTTTCGAAAATTCTCCCATTTGAATTCTAAAAATCTAAAATCTCAGAGTCCTAAGAGTTCAGGACTCTAACCCAGAGTTCCAGTTCGATTAGAACTCTATTTTCAAAAATCTTGAATTTTAATTATTAATTTTAACCCCTTTTCAAAGGTATTTTCAGTGTTTATTTCAAAATTTGCAAAACTCGATGTGGGCCCACTCAGTTGGTACCATATCCAGAGGAGTCCTGACCCAGTTAGGACCCTATGCCATTTCAAAAAATTTAATTTCAAAGTTTACTTTTGAAAATCTTTTGAAAACTTTCTCAATTTCAAGTTTTAAAATCATTTAAAAAAAAAAACTCAAGTAGGGCCCACTCGGGGTGGCACCATATTCGAGTAAGTCAGGGCTAGACTAGGGTTAGTCATTGTCCTAGTTAGGTTAGAGGTTTAGAGGAGTCAAAATCAATTTTAAAAATCTATTTTATTTAAGTTTTAAACCATTGGTTTTTAAAAGTTTTAAATTCAGGTTTTAAAAACCAAATGTGGGTCCATACTAGGTGGTACCACATTTGGACTTTTTAGGGTTTAATTAGGTGTTAATTAAGGTTTAATTAGAGTTCATTTAGGGTTAGAAAACCACAAAAAATCGTTGCCTTTAGTGGATTTATTAGAAAGAGTCCTAAAAAAATGAAAAACCTCTTAATTAACCCTAATTAAGTGACTTTTTGAAAAACTATAAAAAGGGACCTAAGGGGGGCCAAAAGGAGGGCTCTTTTCTCTCAAATTTTCGTGGCCTCTCTCTCCTCTCTAGCACCTCCACCTTCCTCCATTGCAGATGCAAGCACCAAGGTAATATTTTTAATATTTTTTAGTTTTATTTAATACTTTTTCATGTTTTAAATCAATTTTAGCCATTGGTGTCATCCCCTTCATGGATTAAACCATGGATTCAACCTCAAGAACCATCAAGAATCAGCAAGAACGATCCAAGAAGGTGATCTAACCCTGTTTTGGATGATTTACAGAGATTTTAATCCATTAGAATTGATTTTAATATGATTCTTTACATTATTAACCAATAAAATATATGATTTACCCCTTTTAATGGGTTAAATCTATGTTTTAAAGGTGATATCAAATTCCAGCCATTGATTCCCTGTTTTTATTTTATTTTCATGGTTTATTTATGTTTTTTTTACGTTCTATAGCATAGAAATAAGTTTTATTTACTGTTTTATGGTTTATTTTATTGATTTACATTAGTTAATGCATGGTTTGTCAAGTTTCTTAAATTTCTGTGTGTTTTAGGTTTAGAACAGTAAAGATAATGTTATTTCGGATTGAAGTTCTCATTGTTTATTTCTGATTTTTTTATATGTGGTGCATGCATGAGTTATTGAGTTACTGTAGAAAAATCAGAGGTTTTGGATCTCGGGAACCCTGTCAAAAAAATCAGACATCAAATCGGGTTTTTAAAGCTTTAAAATCGTGGTTAAAATCAAGAAGGTAACTTGCTGTTATGATATTTCTCTCATCTTATATCCGATTTTAGATCTGTAAAGTGATATGGATTCACATTGAGTAGATATGTCTTCTTTGAAATTTTCGAATTTTTTTATTACTGTTTAGTATTTTTCCCCTTTTAGAGAATCTGTTTTTAAATTTAAAGCTCGTTAGGGTTTACCAAAACCCTAATCAGACTTGTGTTAGTCATAAATCCCAAACCACAGATCCGATTTTAGATCTGTAAAAAGTGAGTATTATTATTTTTCTGTATACTGTTTACCACTAAAATTTCAGAGATTTTTGTTTAGGATTGCTATTTATGTCTGTATTTTCAATCTGAAGTAGCCGTTTTAATCCCTGTTAAAAGTGAAATATGTTAGCTCAGATTGCCGGAAAGGTTTCTCCCTAACCGGAGATGATTTTTCCGATCTGTAAATTGTGAAATCTCTTTTTTTTTTCTTAGTTAGTCTCTGTAAAATTTCATAAATTTTCATGGAGATTTGACCCCTGGTTCAGGTCTTGGACTGAGACTGGTTGGTGAATTAGGTCAAAAATAGCATATTTTTAGGGTTTAATGCAATTTTCGGATTGATTTAATGTCAAAAAATTATTTTATAATTCCAATTCGACATTAGGGTTATAAAAAGTGCAGGTACCAATTTTTATGGATTTTGGAATCCATTTGATGGCTGAATTAAGCAAATTGCAAAACCGGGTTCCTGAAAGATCCAAAAACACTGTTAAAATCACAGTTTTTGTGATATTATTGGATTTTCGTGTATAAGCATATATTTTTAGGGTTTAATCATGTTCATAATCATATTAGGATGCTTTAGGTTTAATTTTGTAGTTATTTGATTTCATTTAGGTCATAAAACCCAAATTTTTACCAAAATCTCTTTCTAAAAACCCTGATTTCAAGGCCATAGTCTTGCTATCAGGGGAAATTTGGTCATTTGACCTCAATTTCGAAATCCCTAACCCTAATTTTCACATATTTAAGCATGTCACATCATATTTAGCTTTGTTTATTCCATTCAAATTTCAAAACTTGCATTTTATCAAAATATCTTTCTAAAAACTCTAATTTCAAGGCCATAGTCTTGTTATTAGGGGTATTTTGGTCATTTGGACCCTAATTTCGAAATTACATATCTTACCTTCCTTATTTATTCAATTTTATTTCATATTTCATCATTTTGATTTAAGGGAATCATGGCAAAAAGGCTTATATCTAGCAAAATCCAACAATTTCCTGATATTGTTGGATAAATCTAGAAAAGCCAACATATATTCATTAACAAGTTTTCTAGTTTTGCAGGTACATTGAAGACTTTATTTTTCATGTATTTAAATTTCAATAGTGATGTAATTTGTAATTAAACTTTGGAATAAGAATTTATATTTCCTGCTTAGCTTAGGTTGCATTGCATATAGTTTATTTTTATAATTTTAATGTGTGATGGATGATGATTCATGCATATTTTTACAAATTCACCATGGTCTACACGAATGACACATGCACTAGCTTTTATGAAGTTTATAAACTTGGTGGAATTTGTATTTATGACCATAGTCAGAATACGAATGATACTCAGATTTATAATCTTCACATTAGCCACATTCAGCCTACACTCTTAGGCTAACTTCAAAATGCACTGCATTTCTCAAAAATATAAAAAGTATTTCTCAATTCCTCAAATCCATATTCATTCATTTCATGCATTTGTCAACTCCAATTCAAAATCCAAGTCAAGGAAATTGAATTCCTCAAAATCTCCTAAGTCTTATAGCAAAATCGATTTTCCCAAAGACATTGAATTTCAAAGGATATTTCAAGTATTTCCCAAGTTCCAAATTCAAATTTTCTAAGTTAGAATTTCAATTTTCAAGTTTGAATTCAGAGAAACCAAGTCTCTCAGAATCGATTTTCACCAAATGTCAAGGATTTCTCAAAATCGATTTTATTTCTCTCAGAAGTATATTTCAAATCCCAATTCACGATTTTTCACGATTTACATTTTCTAAATATTTCAATCATTCAAAGCAAACATCATGTTTTCAAATGTGCATTTTCTGAAAATTCATAGCACATGCCTGATTCTATGTGCATTTAGAAATTAGAATATGATTTAGACAAGTTGAATAGAGTAGAGCATAAGATTGATCCTTGGTTCAATTACCCCTGTTAAAGGTGGCAGGAACGGTTGAACCTCGTATCGACAGGCGAGTCCCATTCTACGGAATTTTCCCACATTTTAAAACGGAGGCGAGTTATTTTCAAAAATCTTTTTCAAAGGTCAGTTTGATTCGCAAAAGTAAAAATTTTGCGATGATAACAGATAGAATAGGAAATTTAGGTGTAAAATTTCTCCAGGTGCAGAGCATTGATAGGATCTTGCAACTCCACCCCACCTCCATTGATTAGACGGTATGCATTGCGAGGCAATGCTTCTTTTACCACATAAGAGCCTTCCCAGTTCAGTGACCATTTGCCACATGGATGGTGCTTAAGGTGAGTTGTTGATTTGAGGACCAGATCGTTAACTCAAAATTTCCTCTCGATGACAGACTTGGCATAATGCCGGACTATCCTTTGACGATAAGCTTGGGCGTGCTCAGTTGCCTTGAATCTTCTTTTGTCTAGCAGATCAAGTTGTACCAACCTCTGTTGCTGATACTGATCAAGTGGTAACTCTATAAGTGACGCAAATTTGAAAGTAGGTCTTTGAACATGAAGAGGTAATACCACCTCAGTCTCATATACAAGTTTTGCAGGAGTAGTATTGGTTGGAGTCCGAATGGTAGTTCGATATGCCCAAAGTGTTACAACAATGAAGCCATACATGATACTTCAAGTACAAGGTTTTGATGATGAGCAAGTAGAATCAACTGCATTTCAGCTAAGGCTATGAAGAAATTGAAGAATTCAGTGAAGAATCCTTGAAGACTAGTGTGCAAATGTTTAATTCATTAAAAGTCTTAGATTCTTGTAAGAGCCTTACTTAGAGTGCATATTTAGGTTGCATTTCACCTTAAAAGTCTTTAGAAAAACTTTTCTAAAAGAAACTCTTTTGAAACTCTTTTTAGAAAACTCTTTTCTTAAATTTTCATGTTTATTAGTCGACCAATAGACTTATCAGTCGACTAATCCTTTCGCGCCATATTTTCTAAAAAGTCATTCTTGTCAAATTAGTCGACCGAAGGTTTTATCAGTCGACTGGACATAATGTCTGTTTTCTGGAAAATTAGCAGTAGTCGACTAATGGTTTTTCAGTCGACTGAACAGAACATGTGTATTCTGAAAAAAAATTTAGCAGCAGTCGACTAATGCTTTTTATCAGTCGACCGAACAGAATGTTTGTTTTTCAGAAGTTTTTAGCAGCAGTCAACTAAAAGGTTTTTCAGTCTACTGATGATATTATCAGTCGACTAACTTTTCTTAGGTCGACTAAGTTTCAAAAGTTCATATTTTCAAACGGCTCGATTAACAGATCAGTCGACCGACGATAACTGTCAGTCTACTAATAACTAACTATTAGTCGACTAACTGATGTTTCAGTCGACTAATTTTGCCATTTTCCTAAAACTTCAAAAAAGGCGTGTCTTTTCATTTTTCAAACGTTTTGATCGTTCGAAATGGACCGTTTTGACACCCTTTCATACTCTCAACGTATGGAATCTTTTAACTATAAATATCAGTGCATTTTACACTAAAAAACATCAATTCAATCGATTTGAATCTTGCTTTTCACTCTTATTCAGTCAAGTATTGATTTTCTCACTCACGTGATATTTTTCACTTCAGTTTTTCACTCAAATCACTTTGAGAGATAGTGAATTCGTGAGTAGAGTGTTTCAACAACCTCAAAAGCCAATTGCATCTCATTTGCATTCAAAAGGAAGGCTCATAGGTTGTATTGTAAGTTGTTATTTATTTTCTGTAAAAAGAAGGACTCCTTGGTGTAAAGGAGTTGTTTGCTTTCAGTGGGATTGTTACTGAAAGTGGGACCGGTTATGGTCTGTGTGATCTTGTAGTTTACAAGGTTGATAGTGGAAAATCTCAAGCGGGTTTTGCTTGGGGACTGGATGTAGGTCGGGTTTGACCGAACCAGGATAAAATCTTGTGTTCTTTGTGTGTTTGCTTTGAGATTTGCAAAATCCTTCAATATTCCGCAGAAAGTTTTAAAAGCACTATTCACCCCCCCTCTAGTGCTTGTTGCCTCGATCCTAGTGCACTTTCACAAAGTGCATCATGGATTTTCTCGTGCCAATCGCGGCCCGTCTCCACGGTTCTTTCAAAGATGCGATTCAGGATTTTATTGGTGGCCTCTGCTTGGACATTCCCTTGAGGATAGTAAGGAGCTGAAAAGTGGTGATGAATCCTGAACCTTGAATAGAAGGTCTTCATTATTTCATTCTTGAAATAATTGTCGTTGTAAAAAACGATATCATGTGGTATGCCAAGATGACAAAGAATGTTTTTGTGAATGAAAGAGACCACATGTCGGCATTCCACTGTATGCAGTGTGATAGCTTTAACCCATTTGGAAAAATACTCTATTGCGACAAGAAAATATTTGTGACCATTGGAAGCAAAAGGAGTAATTGAACCCATGACATCGAAAGCCCACATAGAAAATGACCTTAGAGATACAACTGATTACAAATACATGGTTGATGCATGAATGGAAGGTGCGTGTATCTGACATTTGACGCACTTCCTTATAAATTAACAAAAAACTTGTTGCATGATTTTTCAATAATACCTTGCTCGAATGATCTACTTGACAAGGGTTTGGTAACCAACATGGCCACCATAAATTCCTTCGTGTGCCTCTTGAATAATTTCTATGGCTTCATCTTCATCCAAGCACCTGGCATACTCAACACTGAAACCATGTCGATAAAGGACATTGGCAAGAATAAAATATCAGGCAGACACACGCTGAATCGCTCATCGCTCTCTTTTTGGCAGTTCTGGCAGAAATTTACCAGTTTTAATAAAAATTTTGGTGTCCAGATACCAAGGCTTCTTCTTTTGCTCGGCCTTGTTTATTTGCATGATTGGAATGAAGACAGGTTGATCAAGTCTGTCGACTTTAAAAGAACGATAGGATTCACCATCTTTGAAAGACATGATGGAGCCCAGGCTAGCCAAGCCATCGGCTATTTGGTTGTACTCTCTTTTGATATGATAAAGCTGAAATTCCTCAAAGCTATCGATGAGAGATAAGACAATTTTCTGATAAGGGATCAACTTCTGATCTTTCACTTGCCATTAGCTTCAAACTGATTGACAACGAGTAATGAATCACCCAAGGCATGCACTCTTTTGACATTGAAATGTTGCAAAATTCTCAAGCCTTGTATCAGGGCTTCGTACTCAGCCATATTGTGAGTACATTGAAAACCAAACTTGAGAGAATAAGGGATTATTTTCTTCTCGGGTGTGATCAATAAGATACTGATCCCTATGCCCACCATATTTTTTGAGCCATCGAAAAACAAGTTCCAAACTAGAGATTGCTGGATATTATAGATGCGCTCATCAGAAAAATCATCCTCTACTTTGACATCTTCTGCTAGAGGAAAGTCTGCCAATTGGTCTGCGATGGCCTGATCTTCGATTGACTTTTAAGAAACATATTATAAGTCATATTGCATCAGTAGAACTTGCCATATGGCAATTCGTTCGCTGAGAAATGGTTGCTCAAGGATATATTTGAGAGGATTGAGTTTTGACAAAAAATTAACTTCAAATGCCAACAAATAATGTCTCAATTTTTGGCACATCCATACCAGAGCTAGACATGTTTTCTCCATCTCAGAATATTTCTTTTCATAATTGACAAAAGTTTTGCTCACATAATAGATGGAATGTTCTATCAGACTGCCTTCTTCATATTATGCCAAGAATTCGCTATAGGCATTTTGATTAAAAAATATATATAATAGGAGAAGGTTTCCCAATTCTGACAGCTTTAGAACAGGCAAATTAAGAAGGTATTGCTTGATGCACTTGAATGACCGTTGACATTCTGGTCCCTATTCAAATTTCACTCTTTTTCTTAGTAAATGATTGAAAGGTTTGCATCTCGTTGCTAAATTGGAGATGAATCGATGAATGAACTGAATACGCCTCTGAAGGCTTTGAAGCTCTTTGAGATTGGTCAGAGGTGGCATATCAATGATAGCTTTTGCTTTAGCAGGATCCACCTCTATTCCTTTCTTGTTGATTATGAAGCCAAATAGCTTACCTGACTCAACCCCGAAAACACATTTCTGAGGGTTGAATCTCAACTTATAGAGAATAAGTCTTTCAAAAACTTGACCAATATCATCAAGATGATCCTCTCCTTCCTTGGATTTGACCAGAATGTTGTCTATATAGGCATCCATGATCTTATGCACTTGATCATAAAAAATAATGGCCATCGCTCTCTAGTAAGTTGCCCTAGCATTCTTGATCCCGAATGACATGATTATGTAGCAAAAAGTACCCCAGGGGGTGGTGAAAGAGGTTTTTGATTGGTCACAAGATGTTGGGTAGTGGGCAATCATCTTTTGGAGTAGCCTTATTAAGGTCTCTAAAATCGTTGCATATATGAACTTTGCCATTCTTTTTGGGAACCGCAACAATGTTTGCCAGCCAGTCAGGGTAGTCAATGGCTCAGATGAATCCTACTTTTAGCAAATCCTCAAGTCCTTCTTTAACTTGCGGAGCAACTTAGGGATCCATTTTCCTTAATTTTTGCTTGACTGACTTGAAATCTGGCTTTAAGACAAGACGATGTTCGACCAATTTGGGGTCCAAGCCCAGCATATCTTCATAAGTCCAGGCGAACACTTCTTGATGCTGCTTGAGAAAATCGATGAGTCTTTCCTTCTCATCTGTATTCAGACTGATGCCGATCTTGAGAATTTTTGGATCATCTTCTAAACCAATATTGATATCCTCTGTTGGGTCTTGATCCAAAGACGAAGGTTCATCTTGTTTCTGAATATGAGTGAATTCTGGCAATTCTTGAATTATTTGGTCAAATTCTGCGGGTTATGCAGATTGATCTGCCGCCCTGCTGACCTCTGTTGTACCTTTTATCCTATGGATTCTTGTCAGCCTGGGAACCACTGGGGGAAGATTTGGATTGACAACGAGCTTCCTTATTATTCTGGGAGGCATTCTGAGAGACCTTGAAAGGAAAAAGATTTTAGCAGAAGATTGCCCATCATAAAAGACATTACAAGAGAAACAAAGAATAACAATAAATCATAAAGAAAATGACACCAAGATAAGGATTTCATTGATGATTAAAATATTTACAAGAAGATGACCAACTAAGAAGAAGAATTTAGGACCATAACATCCTTATAAGGCAAGAAGACAAAAGAAGAAAGCGAGAAAACATTGGCATTGTTGCTCTTAATCTGCCTTCTTGACAAAAACAGTTCCTTTCTGCGACTCCTTGCTGGTGAATCCCAATCCTGTTTTCTCCGGATGGTGGTTAGGGATGATGGGTTCTAGCCTACTGTCTTTATTTTCGCATATGCCTCTGAAAGGTTGATAACCATGCTTCAGTAAGAGATCAAAACCTTTCTTAGCTTTGGAAAATTGAGGAAATAAGGGATGATCTTTACAAGAGGTACAATTCAGACACCCTCTGAGCTTAAAAAAGTGCGATCCTTGCCATTGGACTATTGCTGCCATGTTCTCAGTGGGTCGGGCCTCCTCGAACTTTAGCAATTCCAAGCTGTAAACTCTCCAAAATTTTCAAGTTCGTTATGGACATCTCCTTTCGCAGATGCCAAACCACTGCAGGGTAGTGTCGAGTCTCACCCCTAGTTTTATCTCAGTCTAGAGATTAGTTTATCCTTATTTTGCCAATAAAATTAATGATTTTCCCCCAAGTCGCCCTTAGCCTTTTTGTCAGTCAGACCTAGCCAAGCCCATTTTAAGTTCAAAATAGTTAAAATGCCTATCATTTCTAGCTCCTCTAAGCCTACGATGAGCGAATTCTGATAATTTCTAACCATTTCAACTAAATTAGCTCATTTCTCGCGAAATAAGCTCATTTTTAGCTCGATTTCCATCTAGCTGTCCTTGAGTCTCTCAAATCCAATAAATCCTAGCTCTAGAAGTCTAATCTAAGTTCATCAAGAGTTTGAATGGTCCAGTTCCAATTCAAAGTCACTTTTCACACACTCGGACCTTCATTTTAGCTCATTTTAGCTCGTTCGAGCTCAATTCAGTTTAAATTGAGCTAACTTCAGCTGGTTGAGCTAGTGTCTTAGCTCTGAATTTAGTTCACTTGAGTATAACTGGCTTTTGATTTAGCTTATTTTAACCCTATCCAGTTCAAATTAATTCAGACCAGTCTAGTACTGTGTTTCAACCCCTGCAGGGAGAAAACCAAAAAATAAATTTTTTTTTTCAGAACATTGTTTCTAACCATTTTTGAACTGGGACAAGCTCCAAATTCAAACTCGAATAAATTCCTTCATCTGATATTTCATCAATATCTGAGATCCAATCTATTTCAGTTTGGATAGTGGATCCAATGTTAGACATGGTGTCCAATTTTCATCCTGGACCTAGATTTGTCATCAGATTTACTCTATAATCCATATCCAGTGTCTAATTTATTCATTGAAGCTGGAATATCCCATCGGATATCTAGGATCCAATTAATTATTTCAGATCCATTTCAGTCTAGATCCACCTTCTGATCTGTTCAGAAGAATAATTGAATCAATTTCCGAACTCAGATTCATCTAACATCTGAGATCCGATTTCCACTTCTTGGATTTTGATTCAGATCCAAGATCCAATTCTATTCACTAAACTGGACCCAGGATCCAAATCCGAAATCCTAATTTTTCATTATGAATTTGGGGTCTTTTTTAATTCTTCAGAAAACCATATTCAGGGTTTGAATTCCTGTTTTGAACCAATTTCCTTCAAATCCAGTACCAAATACATTTTTTTTCAAAACCCTGGATCCAATTCATAATTCAATCTGGATTTTAAAATATCAAAATGGATCCAGATTCAAATTCAAAATCCAATTTTTATTCAAAATCAATTCTTCGGTTTCAAATTCAAAATCCAATTTTTATCCCAATTTTAAAAATAATCTTTGAATTTTAAATCTAAATTCAATATTTTTGCAAAATTTCTCAAAATTCAATCTGGATCTAGTTTTAATTCAATTTGGATTTTAAAAATCAAAATGGATCTTAAATTCAATTGAGATCCATTATTTTCAAAATTCTCTTTATTTTCCAACACTTTCCCCTTTTATCCTTCATTCTTAGTTTTTTTAATAAAAAAAGAAACAAAAAATAAATTTTCTAAAGGAGGCACCACTTGGTGTTTTTCAAAATTCAAGTGGATCTTCATTTTTAAACCTTGCTTCACTTTTAAAAACCCCATTTTCATTTGATTTTAACCTCATTCCTTTATGTTTAAAAACCTACATGGGCACTACTTGCAAAAGTGGTGCCATGTATCACATTCTTGGCAAAATACCAATTTTGCCCATTTAAAAATTTTCAAAAGACCCACATGGGGTTGGTGCCCCTTCCATGTGATCCCTCTTGCCACCTCAGCCCTAGGCTTAAAAATATCTTGAATTTTGAAGCGCCTAAAGTGCCCTCAGTTCAAGCTATAAATAAGACCCCTTGGGGGTCGCTTTTCAACAACAATAACAACAACAACAACAACAACAACAACAACAACTATGCCTTCATCCCAAAACAATTGGAATCGGTGATATGAACCAAAAAAGAAAATCATTCTGGGTCTTCCACATGAATCCTTCTCCTCCAATCATTTCTATCCAATGCCATATCCTCGGTGAGGTTCAAAGCATTTATATCCTTTCCTATCATCTCCATCCATGTCTTCCTAGGCCTACCCCGACCTCTTTTAACTAATATATTTTCCCATTTCTCCATCCTTCTAACTGGAGCATCATTAGACCTTCGCCGAATATGTCCAAACCACCGTAAACGATTCTCTCTCATCTTATTTTCAATGGGTCCCTTTTCCATAACTTTAAAATTTAAGAAATTGAGAGTATCAAAAGAATTCTCTCTTTCTCTCCTCTCCTCTTCTCCTCTCTCTCTCCTTCCTTCCTCCTTGGGTTTGGCGCCAAATAGGGAGAAAAAGATCCCCTCTTCAGCAATACATAAGTCCTTTCTTCCCTCTTTTGATTTTTTTTCCTTCTTTTATAATTTTCCGATTTTGTAGTTAGATCTTTTCTTTTTCTTTCAATTTTTTTCTAATTTCATAAATAGAATTATAGATCTACTTTTTTTTTATGTTAATTTTCATTTTATGCTTTTGAATTACTATTTGATTTGTGCATTTTCATTTTAGCCATCTAAAATTATGAGATTTGATCTTCAATAGATCAAATCTCATATTCAATGGGCTAAATCAATTTTAATTTATGCCTCAATGCTTTCAATTTCATTTTTAGATGCCTTAATTCTATTTTTACATCATTTTCATCATCATTCATGATTTGAAATGATAGATCTCATGCTCGATCATTAGATCAATTCATTAATGTGATTTTATTCTATTCAATCATGTGTGGATGATATTTTTTATTTTGGTATGATTTTAATTCTATCAATTAGCATATAATTATGCATCGTTTTATTCTGATTTTTTTACTGCATCTTCATGTATATGTTTTCTAGATCTCCACCAAAAATTAGATCAATCTGAGTTGATTTGGCCCTTTTTTAAAAATTGAGATTCGGACTCTATCATTTGACCTCATTCGGATTTGACCCAAAACTGGACCAATTTGTTGGAGTGATTCTCCCTAACCAGAATTGATCTCTTCAATCTATAAAAAGGAATGTCTTCAACATTGAATCTAGTTTTTCTATGCCAATGTTTATTAATTTTTATAGTGTTTTCATACCTAATTTTGTTCAGAAACCATGATTTTGTTATATTGTATCATTTTAATGGTCCAGTTTTTAATCCATTTTGTCAGAATTATATCTCCCTAATGGAGATCATTTTTTAGATATGTAAAAGTGTTTTTCTTCATCTGAATGTCTAGTTCATATCTGTAATTTCTCATCAATTTCTATGAAAAAATTCTATTTGTTTTGCGTTTTAAGTCGATATCCTATCTGTTTGCAATCTCAGGCGTTGCTCAGACCCATGATCAACTTGTTGCATTCATATCTCCCAATGGGCGATCATTTTTTAAATATGTAAAAAAGAGTTTCTTTCTTATAATGTTTAGTTTATGCATGCCAATTTTCATAAACTTTAATTTCCTTTTCATTTTCCTTTCGGATAAAAAACTAGAACCCTGTCGATTTTCTTTGATAGGCTTTTCACATGTTTTAAATCAACTTGCTTAAATTAGATATCCCCAATGAGAGATCATTTTCTAGATTTGTAAATTGAATCTTTCTCCTTTGCATGTATAGTTTATCTCTAATTTTTCAGCAACTTCTATAGATTTTTCATATTTAATTCTGATAGAAAATCAGAACCTTGTTGTTTTGCCTCATTAAGCATTACTTAAATTTTATCTCAACTTGTTTAGATTAGATCCGTTTAATAAAAACTCATTTTTAGAATCTGTAAAAAGGGTTTTCTTTCATTGAGTCTAGTTTATCCATGTTAATTTTTTAAAAAATTTATGCTCATTTGATATTCCAATTATATTAAAAATTGGGACTGGTTATAGAACTTCAAGTTCTATAACATGACCATTTTCTGTTTGAAACTAGTGACTTCCCGAAGTCATCATTTCCAAACCAAAATTGATTTTTTAATTCTGTAAATTGAACTTGTTTCTTGGTTGAATTGAACAACTTCTCCCACAAATTTGAAAGAAATTGAGTCGATTTAGCTTTCAAAATACTAAAATTACAGATACTTGTTTGTCAAAATCCAATTCCCTGTTTCTAAAATCAATTCTTTAATGTTTTAGTCACATGTCAAGTTTTAAAAATAATTTTAAAGTTTTGTAAAAAAAAAATATTTTTTTGATGTGTCATGAATCCATGGATTTCGTTTTAGCTCAATTTGAGTTGGTTTAGGCTTTCATTCATTCGAAATACTCTGACAAAGTCTGTTTGTATATCCTGATTTTAAAAATCCTATTTTAATTGGATAAAAAAGGCTTAATTCGTTTTTTTCTTTAAACTTCTTATACATTTTTAAATTCTAGAGTCTTTCTAAGGTTGTTAGAAGTCTTTATATTAAATTTTATAAATTTCTATGGTAATTTGACTCTTCATCCATTGCATTTTTCAAAAACCAATTTTGAAAAATCCCTGATATTACCTCTAGTACTCTTTCTAAAAAATGTGAAACTTCTTGCGAAAAAGAGCAAAATTCAATTCTTTTCCTGTTCGTTAACCAAAAGGATGGAAGAAAAATCCCTGATATGACCGCAAAGGAACATTTAATGTTTTTGAAAAGCCATAGATAATTTGATATTGATCATAGCTATGACATATTTTTAAAGACAATTTTCTGGCAATAAGGCAGTGGAAATATCCTGAGCAATAAAGAATCCACTCAATTTACTCAAATCATGCAAACATTATTAATTATCTGCAAAAGGGATCTCTCAATCATCACCAAGATGAAGGTTGATAGGCGAGTTAGACCCCTGGGGACAAAGAAGACTCGGATCATCTCCAAGTTGAAGGAACATGTGATGGATTCTTCAAGGGAAAGTTCAGATCATTGCCAAGTTGAAAGCTGAGGTAATGAACCTCCTGACAAACCCTAAAAGATATTTGATTCATGTTATCATAAAAGGATCTCCAATCAAAGAGACAATATCATTAAATTTAATCCCTGGGGACAAGAAAGACATTGATCATCTCTGAGTTGAAGGAGAATGTGACATGCTCTTCTAGGGAAGCTTTGAAATATCTCTAAGTTGAAGGTTGATAAGCTTCCACCAAACACCAAGTGAGCTTAATTTCTATGTCTCAAAAAGAGTGCAAAAAGATCATCATGGGAAAACACCAGATATCAAACTGCCAGAAATCATCCTTTCTTATGCAAAATTCTTTCATTAATGTATTTTCATCATTTGCTTTTATAAAACTGAGAATAATTCCTCTCTTTTCATATCAAGGAAATAGATAGCTTCCTTGAAGAAGCCCAACAACAATAAAATTCAAATTTGACTCTTGATTTTATGGAGTTAACCTCGTTGGGAGAAATACTCTAGGTAAAAGAGGAAATGTCTTTTGCACATACGTGCACATTTTCAACATCTGAATCAGCTATAGTTTTTTTTAGTTGGCAATATTTTCTGGCTATCTTGACATTGAATACAAACTTGATTTCCTTTTGATATATCCTGACACCCCATTTATCCCTCTTTAGGATTTAATAACAAAAGTTTTCGAGATCCTTCCCTTCTGTTTGGTCTGAGTGCTCGAGCTCTCAGATCCGCACATTTCTCTGCTTTCTCCACTGTCCCACCATAGACAGTTATTTTTCAGGTTCTAGGTCGAGCCTAATTTCCCGCAAAAGGTAATTTTAAAAGCTATTTCAGTCTCAATCATGAGACACCCCATTTTCTTTCATCCCTTTTTAAGCTTTAGGGACCCCCATTTTTTATACCTTTTGCAACCCTTTCAATTTTTTTGTGCAAAATTTAAAAGTCCCATCATGGTTTCTTCATTCGAGGAATCCATATATTTTTTGTCCCCATTCAGGTAAATGTTAAACCTGAGCCTCATTCTAACGAGGTATGTTTTTCATCCCCGTTCAGGTAAGGGTTAAACCTGAGCCTCATTCTGATGAGGTATTTTTTGTCCCCGTTTAGGTAAGGGTTAAACCTGAGCCTAATTCTGACGAGGTATTTTTTATCCCCGTTCAAGTAAGGGTAAAACTTGAGTCTCATTACGATGAGGTATTTTTTCATCCTTCGTTTAGGTAAGGGTTAAATCTGAGCCTCGCTTCATGAGGTATCTTTGTCTCATCTAGGTTAAGGGCTAAACCTGAATTTTTGCCAAAAAGCCAATTTAAAAGCTTATTTTGTCTCCATCGCGAGACCTTTTTTCTATCAATCTCCCTTTTCCAAGCTTTAGGGAATTTCATTTTCTCACCTCTTGCAACCTCACTTCATGAGGATCATTTTCATAATCAATTCCTTCATACCCAGTCAGATTTTCTAACCAGGACATTTTTATTTTTGAAATTTGCTGTATTTTTCTTTGCTACTAAGCTCAGCTTTCAACCGACTTAGCATCAAAGAGGGGCATCTGTAAACGCCCCAATTTTTTTAAGTTCATTCCAGACATCTCCTTTTGCAGATGCCAAACCCCTGTAGGGTAGTGTCAAGTCTCACCCCCAGTTTTACCCTGGTCTAGAGAGCAGTCTTTCCTCATTTTGCCAATAAAATTACCATTTTGCCCCTGAGTTGCCCTTAGCCTTTTTGTCAGTTAGACCTAGCCAATCCCATTTTGAGTTCAGAACAGTTAGAATGTTTGTCATTTCTAGTTCTCTTGAGCATACGATGAGCAAATTCTGATCATTTTTTACCATTTCAGCTAAATTAGCTTATTTCTCGCAAAATAAGCTCATTTTTAGCTTGAATTCCATCCAATTGTCCTTGAGTCACTCAAATCCAATAGATCCTAGCCCCAAAAGTCTAATCTAAGTTCATAAAGAGTGTGAATGGTTCAGTTCTAATTCAAAGCCCCTTTTCACACACTCAGACCTTCATTTCAGCTCATTTTAGCTTGTTCGAGCTCAATTCAGTCCAAATTGAGCTAACCCCAACTGGTTGAGCTAGTGTCTTAGCTCCAAATTTAGTTCATCTGAGTATAACTGGCTTCTGATTCAGTTCATTTTAACTCTGTACAGTTCAAATTAGTTCATACCAGTCTAGTATCGTGTTTCTACCCCTCCAGGGCGAAAACCAAAAAATAAAATTTTCTTCAGAACATTGTTTCTAACAATTTTTGAACTGAGACAAGCCCCAAACTCAAACTTAAATCAATTCCTTCATCTGATATTTCATCAATATCTGAGATCCAATCTATTTTAGTTCGGATAGTGGATCCAATGTTGGGTTTGGTGTCCAATTTTCATCCTGGACTTGGATTTGTCGTCAAATTTACTCTATAATCCATATCCAGAGTCTAATTTATTCATTGAAGCTGGAATATCCCATCGGATATCTAGTATTCAATTAATTATTTCAGATACATTTCAGTCTGGATCCACCTCCTGATCCGTTCAGAAGATTAATTGAATCAATTTTTGAACTCAGATTCATCTAACATCTGAGATCCGATTTCCACTTCTTAGATTTTGATCCAGATCCAAGATCCAATTCTATTCTCTAAACTGGACCCAAGATCTAAATCCAAAATCCCAAAATTTTATTATGAATTTAAGGTCTTTTTCAATTCTTCAGAAATCCATATTCAGGGTTCGATTTCTGTTTTGAACCAATTTCCTTTAAATTGACATCCAGATCAAAACCTCGGATCCAGATCCTTTTCAAGATTCATTTTTTATTCTAATTTCAAAATCAATTCTCAAATTTCAAATTCAAAATCCAATTTTTATTCAAAATCGATTCTTGGGTTTCAAATTCAAAATCAAAATCCAATTTTTATCCCAATTTCAAAAATAATCTTTGGATTTCAAATCTAAATTTAATATTTTTGCAAAATTTCTCAAAATTCAATCTGGATCCCGTTTTAATTCAATTTGGATTTTAAAAATCAAAATGGATCTTAAATCCAATTAAGATCCATTATTTTCAAATTTCATTTTATTTTCCATCACTTTCCCTTTTTTGTCCTTCATTTTTTGTTTTTTTAATAAAAAAAGAAACAAAAAATAAATTTTCTAAAGGGGGCACCACTTGGCATTTTTCAAAATTCAAGTAGATCTTCATTTTTAAACCTTTCTCCACTTTTAAAAACCCGATTTGCATTGGATTTTAACCTTATTTCTTTATCTTTAAAAGCCCACATGGGCACCACTTGCAAAAGTGGTGCCATGTGTCACATTCTTGACAAAATACCAATTTTGTCCACTTAAAAATTTCCAAAAAGACCCACGTGAGATTGACGCCCCCCCATGTGAGCCCTCTTGCCACCTCAGCCCTAGACTTAAAAATATCTTGAATTTTGAAGTGCCTAAAGTGCCCTCACTTCAAGCTATAAATAAGACCCTTTGGGGGTCTCTTTTTCATAACTTGAAAATTTGAGAAATTGAGAGAATAAAAAAATTTCTCTCTTTCTCTCATCTCCTCTCTCTCATTCCTTCCTCCTTGAGATTTGTGCCAAATAGGGAGAAGAAGATCCCCTCTTCAGCCAAAGGTAAGTCTTTTCTTTCCTCTTGATTTTTTTTCTTTCCTTCTTTTATAATTTTTTGATTTTTGTAGTTAGATCTTTTCTTTTCTTTCAATTTCTTTCTAATTTCATAAATAGAAATGTAGATCTACTTCTTTTCTCTATTAATTTTCATTTTATGCTTTTGAATTACTATTTGATTCCTGCATTTTCATTCTAGCCATCTAGAATTATGAGATTTGATCTTCAATAGATCAAATTTCATATTCAATGGGCTACATTAATTTCAATTTATTCTCCAATGCTTTTAACTTTATTTTTAGATGCCTTAATTCTATTTTTACATCATTTTCATCATCATCCATGATTTGAAATGATAGATCTCATGCTCGATCATTAGATCAATTCATTAATGAGGTTCTATTATATTCAATCATGTGTGGATGATATTTTTTATTCTGGTATGATTTTAATTCCATCAATTAGCATATAATTAGACATCATTTTAATATAATTTTTTACTGCATCTTCATGCATATGTTTTCGGGATGTCCACCAAAAATCAGATCAATCTGAGTTGATTTGACCCCTTTTAAAAATCGAGATTCAGACTCTATCATTTGGCCTCATGCGGATTTGACCCAAAATTGAACCAATTTGTTGGAGTGATTTCTCCCTAACTGGAGATGATCTATTCAATCTATAAACAGAGATGTCTGCAACATTGAATCTAGTTTGTCTTTGTCAATGTTTATCAATTTCTATGGTGTTTTCATACCTGATTTTGTTCAAAAATCATGATCCTGTTATACTGTATCATTTTAATGGTCCGGTTTTTAACCCATTTTGTCAGAGTCATATATTCCTAATGGAGATCATTTTTTAGATCTATAAAAACTTTTTTATTCATCTGAATGTCTAATTCATCTTTGATTTTTTTTCTTAATTTCTAAGGAGGATTTCTATTTTTTTTTTGCATTTTAAGTCGATACCCTATATGTTTGCAATCCCGGGCGTTGCTCAGACCCAGGATCGACTTTTTGCATTTATATCTCCCCAATAGGAGATCATTTTTTAAATATGTAAAAAGGAGTTTCTTCCTTAGAATGTCTAGTTTATGCACGTTAATTTTCATAAACTTTATTTTTCTTTTCATCTACCTTTTGGATAAAAAACCAGAACCCTATCGATTTTCTTTGACAGACTTTTCATAGGTTTTAAACTAACTTGCTTGAATTGGATCTCTCCAATGGGAGATCATTTTCTAGATCTGTAAATATCTTTCTTATTTGCATGTATAGTTTATCTCTGTAAATTTTTAGCAACTTCTATGAATTTTTCATATTTAATTCTGATAGAAAATTAGAACCCTATAATTTTGCCTCATTAAACATTATTTAAATTTTATCTCAACTTGTTTAGATTAGATCTCTCTAATCAAAACTCATTTTTAGAATCTGTAAAACGATTTTTTTTTCATTTTGAGTCTAGTTTGTCCATGTTAAATTTTATAAATTTTTATGCTTATTTGATGTTTCAATTATGTTAAAAACCAAGACTGGTTATAGAACTTCAAGTTTTATAACAGGACAATTTTCTGTTTGGAAATAGTGACTTTCCGAAGTTACCATTTCCAAACCAAGATTGATTTTCTAATTTTGTAAATTGGAGTTATTTTTTGGTTGAATTGAGCAACATCGCCCACAAAGTTGCAAGAAATTGAGTCCGTTTAGCCTCTAAAACACTAAAATTACAAAAACTTGTCTGTCAAAATCCAATTCCCTGTTTCTAAAGTTAATCCTCTAATGTTTTAGTCATATCTCAAGTTCTAAAAATGATTTTGAAGTTCTGTAAAAAAGAAATATTTTTTTGATGTGTCATGAATCCATAGATTCATTTTTATTTCAATTTGAGTTGGTTTAATCCTTCATTAATTCAAAATACTCTGACAACGTCTGTTTGTATATCCTGATTTTATAAAATCCTATTTTAATTAGATAAAAAGCCTTAATTCAATTTTTTCTTCAAACGTCTTGTGCATTTTTCAATTCTAAAGTATTTTTAAGGTTGTTAGGAGTCTCCATATGAAATTTTATAAATTTTTATGGTTGTTTGACCCTTCATCCATTGCATTTTTCAAAAACCAATTTTGTAAAAGGCATAATTTTGTTAAAATGAAGTTAAATTGGGCATTTTAACAATTTTAAATTCAATTTTCAAACATACTTCATGTATTTCATGAATTTAAAATATTTTTTATCAACTTAGAATGACTTAACTTCATTTTAAACAAATTTTGGAGTTTATTTACCTTTTATTGCAATCACCTTCAATATGTTTTTCATATAAACCTCAATTTCAGAGTTAAATTAATTTTTTTTAAGTTTCAAAACCCCAATTTAGAAAATTTAAAACTCCAAAAACATATTTTCAAAATGCTTTTGTAAAAGCTATCCATCAGTTGCATTTTATTTTAATTTTTTCTTATTTTTTTTGGGCATAAAAGGTTAATTTTGGATATTTTCTTCATTTTTTCAATAATTAAAGAAAATCCATAAAAGCCTACATTGATTTCTAATAAACCTACATTTTTTCAGGAATTTTTATTTTTATTTTTTAATTATTGTAATTAATTCAAGGGTTGTAATAATTTAATTAATGAGAAATTTTACTTTATGCTTAGTTTAGAATGAATGAGCATATAGTTTAATTTTAATTTCTCATAATTAATTATTACCTTTTTATCTTTTATTTCAAATACACTATGTTGAAACATGAATGACACGTGCACCATTTAATAGAGAATAGATAAAACTAAGTAAAATTCATATTTATGACCCTAGTCAGAATACGAATAATACTTAGAATTATTATTCTTTATTAAATAAAAAATCGACCTACACTCTTCGATCATTTTAAAAAATCATCACTTTTCAAAAATCAATTTCTCTTTTCTTCCTTTATTAGAATTTAAAATATAGATTAATTTAAAGTATATTTGTGGCCATAGTCATGAATATATTAGAAATTAATCTTGGTTTAATTCTATAAAGGCACAAAATCTATTTTTCTTCTTTATTAGAATTTTAATAAAGATTAATTCAATGTTTATTTATGGCCATAGTCATGAATATATGAAAATTAGTCTTGTTTTAATTTTATAAAAGTATAAAATTCTTTTTAAAATTTAAATACTTTTTAAAAAAATGGCGTATTCATCATTTAAGACAGAATTGCATCATTATTTTCTATATTTCAAATTTATTCAAAATATTATCAATTTTCAAGTATTTTTCAAGTGATTTTTGAAATCCATTTCAATCCATTTTTCAAAACTAATTTTTGAAAATCAATTTCCATTTAAAAGTTATTTGAAAATCATTTTCAAATTCAAAATCATTCATAAATTCAAAGTGTTTTTCAAAGTTATTTTCAAACGTTAAAGCAAGTTCAATTTTAACTTCAATTTCAAATTCCATTTCAATTTCCAGTTTAAATTTTGAATTTCAAAAATCATTTCAATTTCAAAACTTTAAATTCTATTTTCAATTTCAAGTTCAAAATTTCAATTTCAAACTCCTAATTTCAATTCTGATTTCAAGTTCAAAGTTCAAACTTTAATTTAAATTCTGATTTCAAATTCAATTTCCAAATTCAATTTTAATTTCAAATTCGATTTCCACTTTCAGATTTCGATTTTAATATCAAATTCAACTTTTTTTCAATTTCCATTTCAATCTCAATCTCCATTTCAATTTCAATTTCTATTTTAATTTCAATTTTATATTTCAATTTCAATTTCTATTCCAATTTCCAATCTTGATTTCAAAATAATTTCCTTTTCAATCTCAGTTTCATAACATTTCCCAAGTATTTCTCAAAAATTCAAAAACACTTTTATTTTCAAGATATTTCCAAAAACTTTCAAAATAATTTTGATTTAATTTCGAAATTATTTCAATTCAATTTCTAAATGATTTTTCAAAGTAATTTTGAAATAATCTCAATTTAATTTCCAAAAAATTTTCAAAGTAAATTCAAATTAATTTTTGAAATCATTTCAATTCAATTTTAAAGTAAATTCGAATTAATTTCAAAGTCATTTTTTTTAAACTCATTTCCAATTATTTTCAATCATTTTTCAAGTTACTTTCCAATCATTTTCTGAACATTTTTAGAATAATTTCAGAGTAATTCTTGAATTCATTTTCAAAGTGATTTCTTAAAATAATTCCAAAAGTTTCTAAGTTGATTTCAAAGTATTTTCACAAGGATTTTATAAGTCAATTTCAAAATTCACTTGGAATTCAATTTGGAAACATTTTCTAAGTACTTTCAAAATAAAATGATTCCCAAAGCATGCATCATATTTTCAAAGTTAAAATTATAACACAAGCATGATTTTATGTGCATTTAAGACTTAAAATAATTTCTTAGGCAAATTTAGGCAAAGCAAAGGCATAAATTTGATCCTTGGTTTAATTACCCCTGGTAAAGGCGCCGGGAACAGTTGAACCTCGTACCGACGAGCGAACCCCATCTCCCCATTTTCTTGTATTTTCTAAAAACGGAGGCGAGTAATTTTTCAAAATCTTTTCAAAAGGTCAAGTGGACTTTGTGAAAGTTTTTCTTCCCTAAAAAGAAAGAATTTTTTTTTGCAATGATCACACAAACTCTCATTGAGACTGACTTCATCACTTTCTCTGATGCTAAGGATGTCTGCCGTAAAGGTTGGGTGCAGAATCATTGGCTGAGGCAGCCTTTCCTCAGGATCTTTACCCAAGACTGTGGTAATCATTTCTCCCTTCGACCATTTGATACATTGGTGCAGTGTAGATGGCACAACGTTGGCATTGTGGATCCATGTTCGTCCTAATAGAAGATTGTACGTGGGTGGCACGTTGATGACATGAAATAAAATAGTATGCACCGAATAATTGATGAAGATTTCGAGTAAAATCTTTCCCTTTGTTGTTTGCCCATGGTTATCAAAACCGTAGATGGTGATAGGGTTTGACAAATATTCTTCTTCCTTGAGTCCTAGTGCCTTTACAGTTATCTCTGGACAAATATTGAGGTTGTTGCCTCCATCAACAAGCACATGGGGGATAGTCATTCCCCTGGTCCGTAATACAATATACAATGCATTGTTGTGAAAGAAATGAGGTTTTCGTAGATCTTCATCCACGAAAGTGATGGGAGCATTGGTCATTGCTTGATTTACTATTTGTGCCATATCCTCGAGAATTGTGTCCAATTTTACCTTGATTTTCCTTAGCAAATCGTCCAGGATCTCTTGATGTTTCAAAGAAGTATGAGTTAGCTCAAAGATAGACACATTGGAGAGGGCGGTGATCGGCCTCTGAATCAGATTGGCTCTTTTCTCCGCAGCTTTGGGGGTTTCTACCTTCTTTTACCCGACTCCTTTGATGAATTTCTTCGAAAATCCTAGAATCCTTGCAGCGACTTCAACTGATGCTCTGGCAGACTCAACTGATGAACTCATCTTGCCCAACACTGAGATAATATTCATCTTTTTTGCAATAGACCGGGTCTGATGTAAAACTATGACTTGTTACTGAATGGAAATGTCTTCATTGGAGCAAGGCTGGATGTGGCCTTGCAGCTAGAAGAAACGATCTGCAATGACTATCGCTTAATGCTTAGGGAATGACTGGGACAAAATATCTGACTGGTCTTCTTCCTCTTCTTCTACGAGGAGGTTTTTGTCTATGCTGTCTTAAACAATATTTTTGAAGACAAAGCAGTGTTCGGTGTCATGCCCCATTGTTCGATGAAATTTACAGAATTGATCTTTAAATTTTTCCATGATCAGAGGAGGATCGGCCGCCTTTGGAAGTTTAACCATCCCTTTAGCTAGCATATATTCAAGAACTTGTTCGAGTGGCTGTTTCAAGGGAGTAAATTTACGATCGTATCCCCAACCGTCATGTTTTGGCCTTCCTTGGGGTTTTAAGTCTTATTGGACATTTGAGGGGGCAGGATTGTCATTCTGCTTGATAATTTTTTCCTTTTGACCTGCAAAGTTACCTCTGCCAGGATTTGGGTTTTTTGAGCTACCATTATGATTGTTTTTGCCACCCTTTTTGTTGTTGCCATTATTGTTTCCAGTGGTATTTGTAGATAAGGTGAAGTGTGACTTCTTTTTTGAATCCTGATTATTCTTTATAAGGGTGATACCATCGTAAACTCCATTCTCCATTCCCATTTCAAGCCACTTGGCTCAATTTGTTAATTCGATGAAGGACTTGGATAGAGAAGTAGAGATAAGGCTCCTAAAAGTTGAGAGAAATTATTGGGAATGATTTGGAGCATGTGTTCATCTGAAATTGGAGTCCTCATCTTGTTGCAGGTGCCCATCCACCTGTGAATAAAATCTTGGGCGTTCTTGTTGTCTTCCTACTTCAGGTTGCAGAGATGATTCAACATCGACAATGCTTCAGTATTAAACAAAAATCGTTCAATAAAAAGGTTAACCACCTTATTGAATTCCTTCAGCTCGATGGGGTTAATGTGTTTGACATACCATTTTGCCATCATGCCTTTTAGACTGCACGAAAAGCATATAAATAAGGCTCTATTGTCCCTTTTGAACTGACTGCACTCTGTGAAGAACATGGCCAGATGGGCTTTGGGATTACCAGTTCCATCAAACTTAATGAATTTATGAGGAAGGTCTTCCAAACTGTCATCCCTTTGAGGCCATCATAGAAATCCTCACTGGTATAAACCCTTTTGCTCTTAACCTGAGCCTGTAAATCTTTGACCATGCGGGTCATTTCTTTTAATTATAACTGGATCAGATCTTCTACCAAGATCCAAAATTTGGGTTTTTTTACTGACTCAGGCTCCTCAACGATTTTCTTAGGATGATGTATAGGGTTTTAAAAAAATGCAGGTTGCTCTTCCTCTGAGTCTTCTCCTGCCTGTAAACACCCCAAATTTTCACTCTTATCCAGTGCTCACATTTCATGTGTCATTGCATGCATTCGGCATGTCATTTCATTGCATTGCATAGCATTGCATGTCATCACATCTCATTATCGAGATCCAAAACTCTTGTTTTCAAAACATTTAATCCAGATTTTATTTTAAAGCTTTTCTTTCAGAATCAATTTTTAAAACCTGGGTTTTTATTCAATATTCTGTCATTTTCCAACTCCAGGACTTTATAGTTCGAAATATTTTCTCAGAAAATAATCTGGATTCATTTTAAATTCAAATTTCAATAGATTTCAATTCTTAGATGAGACCCATTTAAGTGGTGTCGCTTCTGAATTCCTTTATTTATCAAATTTCTCAAAATTCTAGAGTTTCAGTCCGATCAGGACTCTGTCTCAGAGTCCTAATCCAGTCGGGAGTCTGTTTTGAAGTTCTGTTTTACTTCTATTTTCAATCTCTTCCATTTGTTTTCAAAATTTAGGTCATTTTACAGAGTCCTGTTAATTCAGGACTCTAGTTCAGAGTTTCGGTCGAGTTAGGAGTCTAACCCTGAAGGTATTTTTCGACTTGTTTTACCAATTTCTGATAAATTTTTTCAAAAATTCTTTTATTTGGCTTTTAAAATCCAAAATCTTAGAGTCCTAAGAGTTCAGGACTCTAACCCGGAGTTCCAATTCGCTTGAGACTCTATTTTCAAAAATCTTGAAATTCAATTATTGATTTCAACCCCTTTTCAAAGCTGTTTTTAGTGTTTATTTCAAAGTTTTCAAAAAAAGATGTGGGCTCACTCAGTTGGCACCATATCAAGAGGAGTTCTGACCCAGTTAGGACCCTATGCTATTTCAAAAATTTTAATTTTAAAGTTTACTTTTGAAAATCTTTTGAAAATCTTTTGAAAACTTTCTCAATTTCACGTTTTAAAATCGTTTTTTTTTTTAAAAAAACTCAAGCAGGGCCCACTCGGGGTGGTGCCGTATTCGAGTAAGTCAGGGCTAGACTAGGGTTAGTTAGTGTCTTGGTTAGTGTTAGAGGTTTAGAAGAGTCAAAAGCTATTTTAAAAACTCATTTTGAAGTTCGGTTTTTAAAACTAGTATTTTTAAAGGTTTTTAAAGAACTTTAAAAACCCAAATGTGGAAAATGCCAAGTGGCATCACATTTGGGGATTTTTTAGGTTTATCTAGGGGCTAATTAGGACTTAATTAGGATAATCTAGGCTAGGGGTAGTTAGGTAACTCCACCCAAAAATCCCCCCTCCCCCCCTTAGAAGTCCAAATTTTCCAAAATTCTAGTTTTTAAAGCAAATTTTTTAATTATAAAAGGGGGCTATGGGGGACGATTTTAAGGGATCTCTCTTTAGAAAGTCTTGGAGCCTCTCTCTCCTCTCCATCCTTCCTCCATTGCTGCAACTCCAAGCTAAATATTTTTCTTAATTTTTAGTTTTTGTTTAATGCTTTTCATGATTTAAAACATGAATTTAGCCTTGGGCGCCCCTCCTTATGAAGATTCAACCATGATTTAACCTCAAGAACCATCAAGAACGGTCAAAGAAGATGATTTAACTCTTTTTTTTGTGTTTTACAGGGATTCTAATCCATTAGAATCGATTTTAGCATTATCTTTTGCATTATTAACCAATAAAACATGTGACTTACCTTTTTAATGGGTTAAATCCATGCTTTTAAAGGTAAAATTAAATTCCAGTCATTGATTCCCTAATCTTTATTTATTTATCTATTTATTTATGTTTATTACACGTTTTTCAGTATAGAAATAATTTTTATTTTACTGTTTTAGTGTTTATTTTATTTTATTTCATTAGTTAATGCATGATTTCTTAAGTTTCTTAGATTTCTGTGTGTTTTTAGTTTAGAACAGAAAAGAGCATGTTGTTTCGGATTGAAATATTTACTATTAATGTCTGATTTTTTTATATGTGATACATGCATATGTGTTTGAGTTACTTTAAAAAAATCAGAGGTTTTGGGATTCGGGAACCCTGTCAGAAAAATCGGACATCAAATCGGGTTTTTAAAACTATAAAATCATTGTTAAAATCAGAAGGGTAACTTGCTGTTATGGTATTTTTCTCATCCTAGATTCGATTTGAGATCTGTAAAATGCAATAGATTCATATTGATGAGATCTATTTACTGTGAAATTTTGGGAATTTTTGATCTCTATTTAGTATTTTTCCTCTGTCAAAGAATCTGATTTTAAATTTAAAACTCGTTAGGGTTTACTAAAACCCTAATCAGACTTGTGTTATTCATAGATCCCAAACCACAGATTCAATTCATAATCTATAAAAAGTGAGTATTATTATTTTTTTGTCTATTATTCACTGATAAAATTTCAGAAGTTTTTTATTAGATTTGCTATTTATTTCTATATTTTCAATCTTAAGTAGCTGTTTTAACCCCTGTTAAATTTGTTAGACTTTAGTTCAGGTTTCCGGAAGGGTTTCTCCCTAACCGGATATGCTTTTTCCGATCTGTAAATTGGGAAATCTCTGTTTTTATTCTTAGTTTATCTCTGTAAAAATTCATAAGTTTTCATAGAGGATTGACCCCTGATTCGGGTCTAACTCTGAAACTGGTTTGTGACCTAGGTTAAAAATAGCTTATTTTAGGGTGTTAATGCAATTTTTGGATTAAAATAATGTCAAAAAATCATTTTTATGATTTTAATCTGATATCAGAGACATAACAAGTACAGGTACCAATTTTTATAAAATTTGAAATTCATTTGATGCCTGAATTAATCAAATTGCAAAATAGGGTACCTAAAAGATCCAAAAACACTGCCAAAATCACAATTTTTGTGATATTTCTTGATTTTCATGCATAAGTGTGTGTTTTTAGGGTTTGTTCATGTTTATAATCATGTTAGAATGTTTCATGTTTGATTTTGTGTTTATTTCTATCATAAATCTCAATTTTTATCAAAATCTATTTCAGAAAACCCTGATTTCAAGGCCATAGTCTTGCTATCAGGGACATTTTGGTCATTTGACCTAAATTTCGAAATTCTAAACCCTATTTTTCATATTTTTAATTATGTCACATCATACTTAGTTCAATTTATTCTTATTTCGATTTTAAAAGTTGCATTTTTACAAAATATCTTTCTAAAAACCCTGATTTCAAGGCCATAGTCTTGCTATCAGGGGTATTTTGGTTATTTTGACCCCAATTTCCAAATTTCAAATTCCATTTTATATTTATTCAATATTATTTCATATTTTATCAATTTTGATTTAAAGGAATCATAGAAAAGACTTATATCTAGCAAAATTTAGTAATTTCTAGATATTACTGGATAAACCTAGAGAAGCCAACATATCATCACTAACAAAGTTTTCTAGTTTTGCAGAGACATTGATGACTTTAATTTCCTTTAATTTCTTGTATTTAAATTCAATAGTGATGTAAATTAAATTAAATTTGGAATAAGAATTTAAATTTCAGCTTAGACTAGGATTGCATTGCATATAGTTTAATTCTGCAAATATTAAATGTCTGATGAATGCATTATTCATGCACATTTTTATAAATTCACTATGGTTTACACGAATGGCACGTGCACTAGCTCTTATGGAGTTGACAAACTCGGTGGAATTTGTATTTATGACCATAGTCAGAATACGAATGATACCCAGATTTGTAATCTTCATATTAGCCACATTCAGCCTACACTCTTAGGCTAACTTCAAAATGCACTGCATTTCTCAAAAGTACAAAAAGATTTTCTCAATTCCTCAAAATCAAGTCTTTCAAATTCATATTCATTCATTTCATTCAATTTGCAAGTTCAAATTCCAAATCAGAAAATCAATTTTCTCAAATTTTTTCTAAGTCTTATTCAAAAATCGATTTTCTCAAAACATTGATTTTCCCATGATATTTCAAGCATTTACTAAGTTCAAAATCCTGATTTTCCCAGTTATATATTCAATTTCGAAGTTTGAATTTAAAGAAATCAAGTTTTCCAAAGTTATTTCACATTTCTCAGAAATCAATTTTCACAAAACCTCTAAATTCCTCAGAAATCGATTTTCATTTTCCTCAGAAATATTCTCTCACTAAGTTCATGATTTTCCAAGTGTTATCTTTTCCAAGAATTCTCCAAGTATTTCAAATCTCAAAGCAAACATCATATTTTCAAATATGCATTTTCAGAAAATTCATAGCACATGCCTGATTCTTTGTGCATTTAGGAAATAGAACATGATTTAGACAAGTTGAGCAAAGCTAAGCACACAATTGATCCTTGGTTCAATTACCCCTGGTAAAGGCGCCAGGAACGGTTGAACCTCGTACCGATAGGTGAGTCCCATTCTTCGAAATTTTCCCGCATTTTAAAACGGAGGTGAGTTATTTTCAAATTTTTTTTCAAAGGTCAGTTTGACTCGCAAAAGTAAAAATTTTGCGATGATAACAGGTTTGGCGACCGAGATGGGACCTGTCTTCGTCTGATCAATTGTGTGCTTAACTTAGTTCAAATTGTCAAAATCGTGTTCCATGGAATGTCAGCTTTTATTTCATGATATCATGTGAACCTAGGAGCCTAGACTTGAACCCAACTGACATGGATTGCATATAAACTAAGTATGGTTTGGTAGGACCATATTGAGGAGGAAATTTTCATGCTCACATAGACTTAGGTCTAATATAACCCTCCTCAATCTAGGCTTGATTGAAAACAATGTTTGTTTTTTCAAATATTTCAAAATCTCTATCTCTTTAGGACTTAGAACCCTCTGTTTCCTTGCATGTGCTCATATTTCAAAAATCACCCTACTTATATTGTCCCGGTCTTCACGTTGCTGAGCTCTCTTCCAGAACCATAGTTTGGGACAGAGCCTCACAACTAGGCCACTTATTTGGGTGAAACCCCCCCTGCCACGTACCAAGGGCCATAGTCCAACGTATATCGGCAGGTGCTTAAGGATGTTGGAAAACTTGAACCTAGAACCGGAGAAATTGATTTTATGCCACGTACATCGAGCCTTGGCTTGAGTATATAGGCATAGCATGATTGGACACAGATGATCTGAACCTTAGAGTTAGGATTAAGGTCCTACAACTATTTCAAAACTTGTGCATCTAGAGTCAGCTTTTAGGGAATGTTGTATGTGCATACTGGTTTGTGCAGGATGTGTTTAAATGTGTTGTAGTCATTTCTTTTTATTTTCCATATTTTCCCAATTTTCCAAAATACTGGACGATTTTTCAGAAATCCCCAATCCATTTCCATATATTGTCCATGTTTTAAACCTTGGACGATTTTTCAAATACTTCATTTTCCATTTTATGAAGTATTTCTTCATATTTCATCAAACCCTGTACGATTTTCCAAATTTCCCTTAATTTCCTTCAAAACTCTAGGTGATTTTTCATCCTTTCTTTCTTTCTTCTGGATCTCGAATTCCCTGCTTTATTTTTATCCTGCCTGCATTTTTTTCAAAATCCTCATATTTCCCCAAGTCTTATTCCAATTTTCTATGTCTTCCAGTCTGATGGCATCCAGTCAGCTTGATTCAGTCTTCCCTGAGGGTCACATCTCCTACGAGGTGCGAAAAAGTCTTCCCAAGCATCGAGTCCTCAGCACCGGATCCTTCTTTTCCCGGTGGTACTATTCATGGTTCAAGAACTTCTCTCGTATGTTTTCGGACCACTTGGATGATTGTGGGTTAGAATTGGCGTCTGTAGTGGGAAAGCAGACAGTCAACGACAATTTGATCCATGCACTAGCAGAACGGTGGAATCCGAGCACTTCTACTTTCTGGTTCCTATTGGGAGAAATGACGTTGCTGATAGATGAATTTTCAGAAATCATGGGATTTCCCGAGCCAGTCGGTCAACCTGGAGATCCACTGGAGAAACAGTTCTTAATCAATGTCAAGGGTCTGGATCCCCGAGACGCTTTAGCCCGCATGATAGGATGAAAGTCCTGGCCCTTGATCGAAGATGATAGAAATGAATATGTGAGCTTGATCGAGATCTATCGACAGTATGGGGTATTCGTGGAAGTCAGCTCGTTGTCCAGGATAGCTCGAGAGAGAATCCAGCATGCGATGGTCTTATGCACGGTGGGACTCGCTCTCTTTCCAGACGGACGAAATTACATGGATATCAGGATAGTTCAACTTCTGCGAAGGTGGGGAAGTCGACAAACCAGCCACCTCTCCATTGCCATGGCCGCACTCGCCTTCCTATACCGAGGGTCGACCCGTTTCACGCTCGAAGAATCAATTCTAGTCGAAGGGTGCACCTATGCATTGCAATCTTGGTTCCTTCGGCATGTGCCAGCCTGAGCCAGTTCATTCAGATACAATGGCAAAAAGCTTCTGCCAGTTGCGCGATACCGGTTCTTGATCGATAACCTTCAGGAGAAAGAAGTCGTATGGGACTACTTTGATCGTCAGGAGTCACCTCCCAGATATACTTATGAATACGGCAAGCGGTTCGGGCTACTTGGTCCATTCTTCTGCGCATACTACCATCCAGAGCGGTGTGTCAGGCAGTTCTCTTAGAGACAAAAGCGCGTAGAGATCCGTCCGCTATCAGGAGTCCTGCCAGAGTTTGATCTCACATCAAATCAGTGGTCCGGAGCATACCATTCTGCCAGACATGGCTGAGATTCCTTTGTTACTCTCACTATTTTTCCTGGTCCTCGAGTGTCCTCTGACTATCAGGAGTGGTGGAAAATTGTTTGTCCCCCTCCCCTATGTCAAGTGTATTATTAAAATCATATTTTCAATAAAATTCCTTTAATCTTCATTTCACTTTGGTTTGACGACCTCGCCTAGGTAACAAGGCATATTTTCAGTTGTTTATTTTGCAAAGAATAACAACGCAATTGTCGTAACTCCAGCGACGACTTAATCCCTAGTAATGGGATATTATTTCAATTGTCTACCAAAATTCGCAACAAATATTTTCCTCTAACCAAATTTCCTTCAAAAGCCTAACCATCAGTTCTGCCTTGCAGAGAGAGCATTTGTGATACTGAATGGTTCATACAAGGTCCGAAAAGAAAACTGCCTCAGTCGAAGGTATTACATATCCAACAATTTCAGAAGAAGAAATGGACTCACCTCGATCAATCCAAAATCAGAGTCAGCATGCGGATGATGGCATCGATCCCCAAATGTATGTCATGTTCAAAGAGATGATGACCAAAATGCTGGCAGAACAAACTGAAGCTAGTACAGAAAAGATCCAGGTCAAACAGAAGGCAAAAGGCCAGGCAGTCAAGAAAGTTCTGAAGCTATCTAAGAAACATATCCAACAGGAAGATACATCTGATGAATCAGGATCGGTAGGTGACACCGATGAAGAGTATGAAGTTCAGCAAGCACTTCAAAGATCCCCTCATAGACAAGGGACAACCTATAAATTGAAAAATCAAGCAATGGATGATCCAGTTCAAATACAACTGAAGAAAATAGCAAAGAAGATTAAAGATTTGGAAGCCCGCGACAAGGGCAAGAAGGTTTTCACGAGCAAAGATTTCTACAAGAGCATCACCTTCGTTAGGAATAATCAAGATTCAAAGAAGAAGATGAATTTTGCCTTCTTCATCAATGCCAACTGCGATGGGTGCAAAGATAACAAAGGCAATGATACAAGTCAAAAAGAGAAATCTTTAAAGCAGAGTGGAAAATTGAGTCAACAGAAAAAAAAAGATAAAGCTGGATGGTTGGGGTTACGATCGCCAGTTTACTCCTCTCGAGCAGTCTCTCGATGAAATCCTTGAATATATGTTGGCCAAGGAATTGGTAAAGCTTCCAAGAGTCACAAATTCTCTCACAGTCATGGGAAGATTCATGGACCAGTTCTGCAAATTCCATAGGGCAATAGGACATGATACCGACCACTGTTTCATCTTCAAGAACATTGTCCAAGATTATATCGAAAAGAATTTCTTCGTTGAGAATAATAAAGAACACCAGTCGACTGTCTTATCCAAGTCTCAGCAGAAATCAAGCACTCGACAAGAGGTGCAGCGTGATGATCCGAACCAGGATCGCAAGAGGGCCCCATTGGATCAAATATTCGAGACTTTTCTCGAATACATGCTGGCAAAAGACACAGTCGGATCTCTGAAGGCTCACTCCACAGTCTTCACCAATTCCACCAGAAATAGCAATGGACAAAGGAAAAGAGGAGGTAGAAAAAATCATACTGGAGGCTCAGGAAACCCAAACCCAGAGAGAAATGACCTCGCAGGTCGAAAGGATAAAATGGACAAGCAAAATGACAACTCTTCCTCAAGTGTCCAATTAGAATTAAAACTCCAAGGAAGACCAAAGCATGATGGTTGGGGATACAATCGCAATTTTACTCCCTTAGAACAACCACTGGAGCAAGTTCTGGAATACATGATAGCCAATGAGACGGTTAGATTCCCCAAGATAGCGGATCCTCCTGTGACCACGGGAAGGTTTAAAGATCAGTTCTGCAAATTTCATCTGACAATGGGTCATGACACCGAGCATTGCTTTGTATTTAAAAATATTGTTCAAGACGACATTGACAAGAATCTCCTCGTTGGAGATGGAAAGAAGGACCAATCATCTTGATCATGATTTTCCTCAATCATTCCAGAAATTGATAACACTAGTGCTTTTCCAATTTCTTGTCTTGTTTTTATGGGAGAATACAATCCCGTTTGTCTTTCCTTGATTTGTCACTTTCCTTCAATATATCAATAAAGTTTTCTATTTTTTCTGCAAGCTCGGTGCCACTTTTATTCTCCTTCTCTGCAAAATGTTCTTTCAAGAGAAATGATCCTCTTCAGAGTCTCTGAATCAATCAAAAGTCAGAAATCATTCTTCAAATATCAACTACTTATCCTTTCATCAAAACTCTCACTCCCCAGTTATACTGGGGCATTATTTTGAAAATTGGCTTCAAAACTTTCTATATGCAGGCAGGATCAAACAAATCTCTCATTTTGCACACATGTGCACCCATTCGCATTCATTTGCATTTGCATGCATTTCATCTACATTCATCTGCATCAATTTGCATCAAACTACCCATTCAGGATAAGGGATAAATCCTGAGGCCCCGACAGTTGTCCAAGTCGTTGCGAGGGTGAAGACTAAAAATCTTCTATCAAAATCAATTAGTAATTCTTCAAAAAACCAGTGTTCATGCTGGTAATTTTTCAAAAATCTAGTGTTCGTGCTGGTAAATTTCCAAAACCCAGAGTTTGCGCTGGTAATTTTTCAAAAACCTAGTGTTCGTGCTGGTATTTTTTAAAAAACCCAGCATTCGTACTGGTAATTTTTTAAAACATAATGCTTGTACTGGTACATTTTCAAAATCCGATATTCACACTGGTACACTTTAAAATTCAGTGTCCACATTGATCTAGTTTTCCTTTGGGATTCGAGTTCCGACTCGAATTTTCTTTCCTTCTAGTTAATCTAGTTTTCCTCCGAGATTTGAGTTCCGACTCGAATCTCCTTTCTTTCTAATTGGTCTAGTTTTCCATTGGAATTCGAGTTCCGACTCGAATTTTCTTTCCTTCTAGTTAATCTAGTTTTCCTCCGAGATTTGAGTTCTGACTAAAATCTTCTTTCCTTCTAACCGGTCTAGCTTTCCTTTGGGATTCGAGTTCCGACTCAAATTTTCTTTCCTTCTAGTTAATCTAGTTTTCCTCCGAGATTCAAGTTTCGACTCAAATTTCCTTTCCTTCTAACCGGTCTAGTTTTCCTCCGAGATTCGAGTTCTGACTCGAATTTCCTTTCCCTCTAACTAGTCTAGTTTTCCTTCAGGATTCGGGTTCCGACTCGAATTTCTTTTCCTTCCAAATTGATCTATTTTTCCTCCAGGATTCAAGTTCCGACTCGTATTTCTTTTCCTTCCACGATGGATCTAGTTTTCCTTCGAAGATTCAGGTTCCGACCCGAGTTTTCTTTTCCTTCTAAATTGGTCTAGAAGATCCGAGTTCCGACCTGAACCCTCTTTCAAAACCCAATTCATTTAGTTTTTCCTTGAAGATTTGAATTTTGATTTGAATCTTTCTTCAAAACTCAGTTTAGCACCTAGTCCATTCAAAACCCACAAAGTTGAACCCTTCTTTCTTAAACTGTGATCCCTAGGTTAAATCCCTATGGAATTGATAGTTTGTAGGTCGAATCTCTGCAGAGTCAATGTGATTTGTAGGTCGAACGCCTGTCAAACCAATACAGCTCATAGGTTGAACCCCTTTGTGAGCCAATGTCATTCTCAATTGAACCAATGTCGTTCTTAGGCTGAATCCCTATTGAACCCATGTCGTTCCTAGTGAACCAATGACATTCTCAATTGAACCAATGTCGTTCTTAGGCTGAATCCCTATTGAACCCATGTCGTTCCCAGTGAACCAATGTCGTTCTCAAATGAACCAGTGTCGTTCTTAGGCTGAATCCCTATTGAACCCATGTCGTTCCCAGTGAACCAATGTCGTTCTCAATTGAACCAATGTCGTTCTTAGGCTAAATCCCTATCGAACCCATGTCATTCCCAATGAACCAATTCTCAATTTTCAATTTCCAAATTTCAAATTCCAAATTTTCAATTTCGACCTTCGAGTCAATCAATTTTCAACTTCAAATTTCAAATTTTCAATTTCGACCTTTAGGTCAATCAATTTCCAATTTTCAATTTCCAATTTCAAATTTCGAATTTCAAACTTTCAAATTTCCAATTTCTAGATTTCCAACTTCCATTTTCAAATACAAAATTTCAAAATCCAAAATTCAAATTTCCAATTTCCAAATTCGACTCTTTTGGGTCACCCAATATCCAATTATAATCATTTTCTCTTGCGAGAGACCCTTTTTATAGGGAGAGTTTGAGGGAGCTCATTCTTTTCGCATGCTATCCAATTCGTTCACTTAGCCCCTTTTCAGGGACTCGTGTCTTTGTGAACCGTTTGCAAAACAAAATTCCAATTTCATACAAGGAACCCTTAGTTCAGGGAGAGCTTCGACGAAAGTTCACTTTCCTTGTGACCATGATTTCAGACTAGGCCATTTCATCATGAAGGACCCTCTTTTCGGGGAGAGTATGATGGACTCGTTCCTTCATGACCAATTCACTGACATCACCAATACCGACCCCCTTTCTATAAGAGAAGCCTAATGTTAGGAAGTTTTGACGAAAGCTTAATTTCTCTTCGAAAGTTCATTTTGCAAACACCTCCTCTTTAGGGAAGAGAGGAGTAATTTCTAATTCTAATTTCTGAATCATCTCCTTTGGGGAAAGGAGAAGAGAATTTCTATCAAGGGTGTGTTGCGTTGTGCCTCAAATGCTCGCTTTCACAAAGAATTTCAAGAAAATTTTGCCAATTCGTCGTCAAATATTTGTTGATTTCAAAATCTTTATTGCACAAAAACATTACTTCAAAATACCTTCAACATTACTTCTGAAAGGACAGAGCTTTCACAAAGAAGGATTCAAAATTCAAAATCTTTCTATTGGCCAACCAAAAGGATGAAGAATAAATCCGCGATATGGCCAGTAAAGAATACTCAATGTTGTTGCAAAGCCATAAATGATTATTGATCGCAGTCAATGGCACATTTTTAAAGATCATTCTTGGAAAATAAAGCAGTCGAAATATCTTGGGTGATACAGAAAAATCCACTCAATCTTCATATCTCCTCAAACACCTAAGCTACAATTAAATATCTGCAAAAGAGATCTCTCAACTGTCGTCAAGATGAAGGCGAATTAAGCGAGTTGACCCCTGGGGCCAAAGAAGATTTGAATCATCTCCAAGATGACAGAGTTTGTGACGGATCCTTTCAGGAAAAGTTCAGATCATCGTCGAGATGAAGGCGAGTGTGATGAGCCTACCGACAAACCCTAAAGGATATTTAATTACCGCTATCATCAAGAGACTTCCAACCAAAGAGCTAATAACTATCAAGATAATCCCTGAGAGAAAAGAAGGATCAGAACATCTCTGAGATGAAGGAGTTTGTGACGTACCCTTCCCAAAAAGAGAGAAAAGTCAGAACATCTTCAAAATGAAGGATGATGTAATTCCCGAAAAAAAAATCCAAGAGAGCTCCAATTCTGTCAAAAAGAGAGTGCAAAAAGATCATCGTGAGAAAAGAATCCCAGGATACCAGACTGCCGAATCTACCAAGAATCTTCTTTAATTTTGTGAAATTCTTCTATCAATATTCTTTCACCAATAGCTCTCGCAATATCAAGAATACTTTTTTTTCCGTCCATGTCAAGGAAGTTGATAGCTTCCTTGAAAGAAAGCCAATCACAAGCAATTTGAATTCGAATCTTGATTCTACGGAGTTAAGCCCAGTCAGAGGTAATACTTTCGGTAGACAAGAAGAAATATTTTTGCACCAATGTGCATCATTTTCAATTATTTTGAATCAACAATAATTTTCAACATTTTGACAATATTTTCTAGCTATCCTGGCATGAATTGAGAGCTTGAGGTTTATCTTTGGCGCATCCTAACACCATCCCTTTTAGGACTTGATAAATGGAGTTTTCAAGATTCCTTCCCTTCTTTGGTATAATTTGAGCGCATGGGATCTCAGATTCGCACACTTCCCTGTGTCCCCACTGTCCCACCATAAACAGTCCAATTTCGGCTTGAGGTTAAGCCACCAATTACAGCAAAAGGCAATTTCAAAAGTTATTTAGTCTCAGCAATGAGGCGCCCAAAATCAAACCCATTTTCAAGCTTTAGGGACCCCAATTTCATCCTTTTGCAAAACCCCTGTCGGATTTATTGTGCAAAATCCGAAGGTTCCATCATGGTCTCTTCTTTCGAGGATTCCATTCATTTTTTTTTATTGCCCGATCAGGTTAAGGGGTTAAACCTGAGCTTCATTTTGATGAGGTATTTCATTTCCCGGTCAGGATAAGGGGTTAAACCAGAGCCTCATTTTGATGAGGTATTTCATTTCCCGGTCAGGATAAGGGGTTAAACCTGCGCTTCATTTTGATGAGGTATTTCATTGCCCAATCGGGATAAGGGTACAAACCTGAGCCTCCTTTGATGAGGTATTTCATTTCCCGGTCAGGATAAGGGGTTAAACCTGAGCTTCATTTTGATGAGATATTTCATTTCCCGGTCAGATTAAGGGTTAAACTTGAGCTTCGTTTCTACACAAGGTATTTTCTGTCTCATCCAGGTTAAGGGCAAAACCTGAATCTCACTTCTTTTGAAGTAAAATCTTCTTTATTCTCCATTTCACACCTATCATGATCACCATCAGAGTTGATTCTTTCATACCCAGCTAAAATTTTCCAAACTGAGGCATTTTTATAATCCAAATTTGGTGTGTTTTCTTTGCCACTAAGCCCGACTTTCAACCGGCTTAGCAGCAAAGAGGGGCATCTGTAAACACCCCAAATTTTCACTCTTATCTAGTGCTCACATTTTATGTGTCATTGCATATCATTGCATGCATTCAACATGTCATTTTATTGCATTGCATAGCATTGCATAGCATTGTATGTCATCACATCTCATTATCGAGATCCAGCACTCTTTTTTTCAAAACATTTAATCCAGATTCTATTTTAAAGCTTTTCTTTCAGAATCAATTTTTAAAACCTGGGTTTTTATTCAATATTCTGTCATTTTCCAACCCTAGGACTTTATAGTTTGAAATATTTTCTCAGAAAATAATCTGGATTCATTTTAAATTCAAATTTCAATTGATTTCAATTCTCAGATGAGACCCATTTAAGTGGTGTCGCTTCTGAATTCCTTTATTTATCAAATTTCTCAAAATTCTAGAGTTTCAGTCCGATCAGGACTCTGTCCCAGAGTCCTAATCCAGTCGGGAGTCTATTTTGAAAATCTATTTTATTTCTATTTTCAATATCTTCCATTCGTTTTCAAAATTTAGGTCATTTTACAGAGTCCTGTTAATTCAGGACTCTAGTTCAGAGTTTCGGTCGAGTTAGGAGTCTAACCCTGACTGTATTTTTTGACTTGTTTTACCAATTTTTGATAAGTTCTTTCAAAAACTCTTTTATTTGGCTTTTAAAATCCAAAATCTTAGAGTCCTAAGAGTTCAGGTCTCTAACCCGGAGTTCCAATTCGCTTGAGACTCTATTTTCAAAAATCTTGCAATTCAATTATTGATTTCAACCCCTTTTCAAAGCTGTTTTTAGTGTTTATTTCAAAGTTTTCAAAAATCGATGTGGGCCCACTCTGTTGGCACCATATCCAGAGGAGTTCTGACCCAGTTAGGACCCTATGCCATTTCAAAAAATTTAATTTTAAAGTTTACTTTTGAAAATCTTTTGAAAACTTTCTCAATTTCACGTTTTAAAATTGTTTTTCTTTTTTAAACTCAAGTAGTGCCCACTCGGGGTGGCACCATATTCGAGTAAGTCAGGGCTAGACTAGGGTTAGTCAGTGTCTTGGTTAGTGTTAGAGGTTTAGAAGAGTCAAAAGCTATTTTAAAAACTCATTTTGAAGTTTGGTTTTTAAAACTAGTATTTTTAAAGGTTTTTAAAGAACTTTAAAAACCCAAATGTGGAAAATGCCAACTGGCATCACATTTGGGGATTTTTTAGGTTTAGCTAGGGGATAATTAGGACTTAATTAGGATAATCTAGGATAGGGGTAGTTAGGTAACTCCACCCAAAAACCGCCCCCCCTTAGAAGTCCAAATTTTCCAAAATTCTAGTTTTTAAACCTAAATTTTTTATTATAAAAGGGGGCTATGGGGGACGATTTTAAGGGATCTCTCTTTAGAAAGTCTTGGAGCCTCTCTCTCCTCTCCAGCCTTCATCCATTGCTGCAACTCCAAGGTAAATATTTTTCTTAATTTTTAGTTTTTGTTTAATGCTTTTCATGATTTAAAACATGAATTTAGCCTTGGGCGCCCCTCCTTATGAAGATTCAACCATGATTCAACCTCAAGAACCATCAAGAACGGTCCAAGAAGATGATCTAACTCTATTTTTTGTGTTTTACAGGGATTCTAATCCATTAGAATCGATTTTAGCATTATCTTTTGCATTATTAACCAATAAAACATGTGATTTACCCTTTTAATGGGTTAAATCCATGCTTTTAAAGGTAAAATTAAATTCCAGCCATTGATTCCCTAATCTTTATTTATTTCGCTATTTCTTTATGTTTATTACACGTTTTACAGCATAGAAATATTTTTTATTTTACTGTTTTAGTGTTTATTTTTTTTATTTCATTAGTTAATGCATGATTTCTTAAGTTTCTTAGATTTCTGTGTGTTTTTAGTTTAGAACAGAAAAGAGCATGCTGTTTTGGATTAAAATATTTATTGTTAATGTCTGATTTTTTTATATATGATATGTGCATATGTGATTGAGTTACTGTAAAAAAATCAGAGGTTTTGGGATTCGGAAATCTTGTCAGAAAAATCGTACATCAAATCAAGTTTTTAAAACTTTAAAATCGTTGTTAAAATCAGAAGGGTAATTTGATGTTATGGTATTTTTCTCATCCTAGATCCGATTTGAGATATGTAAAATGCAATCGATTCATATAGATGAGATCTAATTACTGTAAAATTTTGGAAATTTTTTATCTCTATTTAGTATTTTTCCTCTGTCAGAGAATCTGATCTTAAATTTAAAACTCGTTAGGGTTTACTAAAACCCTAATCAGACTTGTGTTATTCATAGATCCCAAACCACAAATCTGATTCATGATCTGTAAAAAGTGAGTATTGTTATTTTTCTGTCTAGTGTTCAAGGTTAAAAGTTCAGAAGTTTTTTATTAGGTTTGCTATTTATTTCTGTATTTTCAATCTGAAGTAGCTGTTTTAACCCCTGTTAGATTTGTTAGACTTTAGTTCAGATTGCCGGAAGGGTTTCTCCCTAACTGGAGATGTTTTTTCCGATCTGTAAATTGGCAAATATTTGTTTTTCTTCCTAATTTATATCTGTAAAAATTCAGAAGTTTTCATGGAGGATTGACCCCTGATTTGGGTCTAACTCTGAAACTGGTTTGTGACCTAGGTTAAAAATAGCTTATTTTAGGGTGTTAATGCAATTTTTGGATTAAAATAATGTAAAAAAATCATTTTTATGATTTCAATCTGATCTCAGAGACATAACAAGTACAGGTACCAATTTTTATAAATTTTGGAATTCATTTGATGCCTGAATTAATCAAATTGCAAAACAGGGTACCTGAAAGATCCAAAAACACTGCCAAAATCATAATTTTTGTGATATTTCTTGATTTTAGTGCATAAGTGTGTGTTTTTAGGGTTTGTTCATGTTTATAATCATGTTAGGATGTTTCATGTTTGATTTTGTGTTTATTTCCATCATAAATCTCACGTTTTATCAAAATCTATTTCAGAAAACCCTGATTTCAAGGCCATAGTCTTGCTATCAGGGGCATTTTGGTCATTTGACCTAAATTTCAAAATTCTAAACCCTAATTTTCAAATTTTTATCATGTCACATCATACTTAGTTCAATTTATTCTTATTTGGATTTTAAAAGTTGCATTTTTACAAGATATCTTTCTAAAAACCCTGATTTCAAGGCCATAGTCTTGCTATCAGGGGTATTTTGGTTATTTTGACCCCAATTTCCAAATTTCAAATTCCATTTTATATTTATTCAATATTATTTCATATTTTATCAATTTTGATTTAAAGGAATCATAGAAAAGACTTATATCTAGCAAAATTCAGTAATTTCTAGATATTACTAGATAAACCTAGAGAAGCCAACATATCATCACTAACAAAGTTTTCTAGTTTTGCAGAGACATTGATGACTTTAATTTCCTTTAATTTCTTGTATTTAAATTCAATAGTGATGTAAATTAAATTAAATTTGGAATAAGAATTTAAATTTCAGCTTAGACTAGGATTGCATTGCATATAGTTTAATTCTTCAAATATTAAATGTCTGATGAATGCATTATTCATGCACATTTTTATAAATTCACTATGGTTTACACGAATGGCACGTGCACTAGCTCTTATGGAGTTGACAAACTCGGTGGAATTTGTATTTATGACCATAGTCAGAATACGAATGATACCCAGATTTGTAATCTTCATATTAGCCACATTCAGCCTACACTCTTAGGCTAACTTCAAAATGCACTGCATTTCTCAAAAATACAAAAAAATTTTCTCAATTCCTCAAAATCAAGTCTTTCAAATTCATATTCATTCATTTCATTCAATTTGCAAGTTCAAATTCCAAATCAGAAAATCAATTTTCTCAATTTTTTTCTAAGTCTTATTCAAAAATCAATTTTCTCAAAACATTGATTTTCCCATCATATTTCAAGCATTTACTAAGTTCAAAATCCTGATTTTCCCAGTTATATAAGACACCACATCCTGCACAAACAATTATGCACATAGAACATTCCCTAAGAAGCTGACTCTAAATGCACAAGTTTTGAAATAGCTGTAGGACCTTAATGAAAGTGTAGTAGGATCGAGGCAATGAGCACTAGAGGGGGGGTGAATAGTGCTTTTATAAATTGTCTGCGGAATATTGACGGATTTTGCAATTTGAAAAGGAAACACACAAAGAACACAATAATTTATCCTAATTCGGTCTTTCCTGACCTACATCCAGTCCCCAAGCAAAACCTGCTTGAGATTTCCACTATCAACCTTGTGTAACTACAAAATCATACAAACCAAATTCGGTCCCACTTCTAGTAACACACCTACTGAAAGCAAACAACTCCTTTAAACCAAGAAGTCCTTTCTTTTACAGAAAATTGAAATAAGTAACAACTTACAATACAACCTATGTGCCCTTCTTTTAAATGCAAATGAGATGCAATTGGCTTTTGAGGTTGTTGAAATACTCTACTCACGAATTCACTATCTCTCAAAGGAATTTGAGTGAAAAGCTGAAGTGAAAAATATCACGTGAGTGAGAAAATGAATATGAGTGAAAAACAAAGAGTAAATTATTCAAATTGATTGAATTGAAGTGCTTTTGAGTATAAAATGCACTCATATTTATAGTTGAAAGTTTCCATAGGTTGAGGGTATGAAAGAGTATCAAAATAGTCCATTTTGAATGATCAAAACGTTTGAAAAATGAAAAGACACGTCTTTTTAAAGTTTCAGAAAAAATGGCAAAATTAGTTGACTGGAACAGTAGTTAGTCGACTAATAGTTAGTTATTAGTAGACTGACAGTTATCGTCGGTCGACTGATCTGTTTATCGAGCCGTTTGAAAATCTGAACTTTTGAAACTTAGTCGACTAGAGATAAAATTAGTCGACTGATAATATCATCAGTAGACTGAAAAACCTTTTAGTCGACTGCTGCTAAAATCTTCTGAAAAACATACATTCTGTCCGGTCGACTGATAAAAGCATTAGTCGACTGCTGCTAAATTTTCAGAAAACACACGTTCTGTCCAGTCGACTGATAAAGTCATTAGTCGACTGCTGGTAAATTTCTAGAAAACAGACATTCTGTCCAGTCGACTGATAAAACCTTCGATCGACTAATTTGACAAAAATGACTTTTTAGAAAATATGGCGCGAAAGGATTAGTCGACTGGTGAGTCTATTGGTCGACTAATAAACACGAAAATTTAAGAAAAGAGTTTTCTAAAAAGATTTTCATGAGGGGTTCTTTTAGAAAAGTTTTTCTAAAGACTTTTTAGGTAAAATGCAATTTAAATATGCACTCTAAGTAAGGCTCTTACAAGAATCTAAGACTTTTAATGAATTTAACATTTGCACACTAGTCTTCAAAGATTCTTCATCGAATTCTTCAATGTTTGTCATCTTTCTTCATCACCTTAGCTGAAATGCAGTTGATTTACTTCTTCATCATCAAAACCTTGTACTTGAAGTATCATATATGACTTCATTGTCGTAACAATCTCCCCCTTTTTGATGATGACAAACTTAATCAAAGATGAAGCATTTAGATGCATAGATGAAGATTTTACTCCCCCTATCAATATGCTGCAAAACATTAAAAGTTAGCACATTAAAAGCACATATATCACATATTGATTGGTTTGCATTTCCATGTCATAATGCAATATGCAATTTCTATCTTTTTCTCTTAATTTCGCATTTCTCATGCAAGGTCTATCTTTTTCTTCTGCAAGTTCCATGCATGTGTGTATCAAAATCTATCTTTTCTCCCCCTTTGTCATAATAAAAAAGAGTAAGGGCAGAAATAGCATAAGCAAAATGGAGATACAAGTTTAAAATATTACAACCCATAAAGTATTAAAGTTCAGTAAAGACATAAAATAAAGATCAGAAAAGTGAGTTGAGCAAATCCTTGATTGAAGTAATCTCTTTCTGAATCGAAGATAGTTGTTGAGTCACATCTTCACGAAAATTGCGTTGATGCAACTACAAAGCTTCAAGTCGCTGCAAAACTTCATCATTGTCTTGACTTGTAGAAAATTTCTTTCATTTTGCTTGAGATGAAGGTGTCACAGAAGATGGTGAGGGTTCAAAAATTGATGGTTTAGTAGGATCAGATGGTTCAGTTCGATCAACATTTAAAGAAGGCAAATATTTAATTTTCATTCTTTTAAAAATAGTTTGATCAAAGAACTCCTTTTGCTCAATATATTTTTCATTAGTTAAGGGAACTTTGAAATGTTTGAAAATACGAGTTAGAAGACATCCATAAGGAAGAAATGGTTTTTGTTTCCACAAATTTGTAAAATACACATTGGCCCAATTTACAAAAATATTTCCAAATAAAACATAAAAAGCCGTAGATAGATATCAACAGAACCAGTTTTAGGTAGAACATTATGGACAAGGATTCGTCCAGCAATGCGTGCACGAGTTTGAAGATTAGTATTTTTGAAAAGAGGGCAATGAGGTGCACCTAAAAGAATAATTTGTTCAAAAATTCTCTCATCATTCAGTTCAACAGTATTGAAAAGAGTGTCTGAAGATGGAATTTCTAGGATTTCTCCAAGTAGTTTATAATCAAACTCGATTTCAACATCACGAACAAAAGAGGACAGAACTCCAGTTTCATGATCAAATGTAAATTCGTGTAAAACAAGTGAATCAGAAAAGGATAATGAAGGGTATCTGCACAAGCATAAAAAAAATGTGAAATTCTTGGAAATAATTCTCTTATTTTGTAACGAGAAAACAAGTAAAACAGTACATTTCAACCTGGTAAAATAGGTAGTGCAGAAATTGATCCAAAAGTATCATATAAAAGAGGATTTCAGAGTAATCTGAGAGAAAATCCATGTCTTGAAGAAGGTGTAGGAGGAGGAGAACCTAAACCTTTTGCAGATGCAGTCTTCAAATGAGGCATGGTTAAAAACAGATTTACCAAAAAGAATGTCGGCTTCCAAACGACGTCCGACAGAAGGAAGATGTTGTCCGGCGTTGTGAAGGAGAACCAATGCAACAGAAATAGTGAATAGACGATGAGGAGTCTGCGGTGGATGACGGCAGGTGCGAGGAGGCTGCCACAAGGGGATTCCGGCAAGGACTGAAGATGCACCATCACGGCAAGAGGATTCCGGCGAGATCTGAAGATGCACCGGTTACTGCAAGAGGATTCCGACGTTTCTGTGTCACGGCCAGAAAATTCCGGCGAGGATAGGTTCGAACGACACTCCGAGGGTTTTTTTGGAAGAGAGAGAAAAGAGAGAGAAAGAGGGTTTTCGTTTTTCAAAGGGTTTCGTTCCTTTTAAAAAAAAAACGAAAAGGTACAAAAATGAAACAATGCAAAAAAAAAAATGGGTGTTAAAAAAATCCAAGGGGTATTAGGTCCCTTCAGTTTAAAATTTTAAAACAAATTTAGTCGACTAAAATTTTATCGGTTGACTAAGAATGTGCGACTCATTCTAATTTTTTTTTAAAACATCAGTCGACTAAAAATTTTATCGGTCGACTAATAATGTGCGATTTTGAGAATTTGTTCAAAAATCAACATTTTTATAAATCCAAAAACAAGCAAATGCCTAGTTCTCTCATAATTCTCATAAAATCTTCATTTTTAAGTGGTTTAGTGAAGATATCGGCATGTTGTTCTTTAGTGGAAATAAAATTTAATGAAATATCTCCTTTTAGCACATGATCTCTTAAGAAATGATGTCTAACTTCAATATGCTTAGTTCTTGAGTGCTGAACAGGCTTTTTTGAAAGATTTATAGCACTAGTGTTATCACAATAAATGGTTGTTGTGGAGTAATTCAAACCAAAATCTTTTAAGGTCAGTTTCATCCATAGTACTTGTGAACACGCTAAACTAGCCGCTATATATTCTGCTTCAGTTGTTGAGAGTGACACTAAATTTTGCTTTTTACTAAACCAAGAGACTAAGGAATTTCCTAAGAAATGACAAGTTCCGCTAGTACTCTTGCGATCAGATTTACTTCCTGCAAAATCTGTATCACTATATGAAACTAAATCAAAGGAAGATGATTTCGGGTAAAACAAACCAAAATCTGAAGTATCTTTTAAATATCGAAGAATTTGTTTTACTGCAGTTAAATGAGATTCCTTTGGATTAGCTTGAAATCTTGCACACATACAAACACTAAACATAATATCAGGTCGACTCGCAGTTAAGTATAATAGAGATTCGATCATACCTCTGTAGAGCTTAGTATCTACATTTTTACCATTTTCATCTTTATCAAGAGAAGTAGTTGTACTCATAGGATTCCTTCTTGATTTCGATGAATCCATCCCAAATCTCTTGAGAAGTTCTTTTGTATACTTAGCCTGATTGATAAAGATTCCTTCTTCAGTTTGCTTTATTTGAAGTCCAAGGAAGTAGTTTAATTCGCCCATCAAGCTCATTTCAAACTCTTCCTGCATAGCTTTAGCAAATTCTTTACAAAGAGAATCATTAGTAGAACCAAATATTATGTCATCAACATAAATTTGCACAATAAGAATATCTAAATTAAGATTTTTAATAAATAAAGTGGAGTCTACCCGACCAATGGAAAAACCAGATTTTTCTAGAAAATTTCATAGTCTTTCATACCACGCTCTTGGTGCTTGTTTAATTCTATACAAAACTCTTTTTAATTTGTAGACTTTTTCTGGATATTTCTCATTTTCAAAGCCTGGAGGTTGCTTTACATAAACTTCTTTATTGATGTGTCCATTTAAGAATGCACTCTTAACATCAATTTGATATAACTTGAAGTTCATGTAACTAGCAAAAGCAAGCATCATTCGAATTGACTCTAATCAAGCCACTGGTGCATAGGTTTCATCAAAATCTATGCCTTCTTCTTGATTATAGCCTTGTGCTACTAGCCTTGCTTTGTTACGAATGACTTCACCATTTTTGTCCAGCTTATTTCGGAAGACCCATCTTGTTCCAATTACTGGATGATCCTTTGGTCTATCAACTAGATCCCAAGCATCATTCCTAGTAAATTGGTTAAGTTCTTCAGACATGACCAAAAGCCAAAATTCATCATCACAACCCTCATTGATATTCTTTGGTTCTATTTTAGATATGAAAGCAACATTTGCAATATATTTTTCTAATTTCCTTCTAGTTTGGACATCACTCTTTATTTCTCCAATAACTTGTTCATGTGGATGATTAGGATCTTCTTTCCAAACCGGTTGAAGAGGAATATTTTCTTGAAAAGTACTCTCTATCAAGGGTTCTTCTTGAAGTATAACTTCTTCTCCTTCGCTTAGAGGTATAACCTGCTCACAATTCTCATCAAATGCAACATGTAAAAATTCTTCAATGCAAGATGTTCTTTTATTAAAAATACAATAAGCTTTACTTCTAGAAGAATATCCAAGAAATATTGATTCATCTGATTTTGAATCAAACTTATCAAGATTATCTTTGTTATTTAACAAGAAACATTTACTACCAAAATTTTTGAAATATGAGATCTTTGGTATACAATCATAATACAATTCAAAACATGTTTTATGTAAGATTGGTCGAATAAGAATACGGTTTAAAACATAACATGCTGTATTTATTGCTTCAGCCCAAAAGTATTTTGGTAAATTTTTATCTTGAAGCATGGTTCTAGCACATTCTTGCAAAGTTCTATTCTTTTTTTCAACAACTCCATTTTGTGGAGCCGCTCTAGGAAAAGCAAAGTTGTGAGATATACCATGTAGATCACAAAACTTTAGAAAAGATTCATTTTCAAATTCACCACCATGATCACTACGAATTTTAATAATAGATGTAGATTTTTTATTTGTAATTCTTTTACAAAGTTTGGAAAATTCAGAAAAAGCATCATTTTTGCTTTTTAGAAAAATCGCCCATGTAAATCAAGAATAATCATCTACTATAACAAAAGCATACTTGCTACCATTCAAACTTTGAATTCTAGAAGGTCCAAATAGATCTAAATGTAAAAGTTCAAGAGGACGTTTTGTTGAAACTATATCTTTTGCTTTAAAAGAACTCTTGATTTGTGTACCCCTTTGGCAAACATTACATAAGTGATCTTTCTTATATGGTATTCTAGGTAGGCCTCTTACAAGATCATTCTTGGATAACTTTGAAATAATTTTAAAGTTAACATGTTCAAGTCTCTTGTGCCATAACCATTGAATTTCATTTGAAACAATAAGACATTTTTCATTAAAAATGGGTAACTCATCTAGATAAAGTTCATACACATTGTTCCTTCTTTTACCTTTAAAAATGATCTTTTTAGATTGAAAATCAGAAATTAAGCATAAATCATGTTCAAAAGAAACATGAAAACCTTTATCATATAATTGACTAATAGATAATAAATTATGCATTAAACCATCTACTAAAAGAACATTTTCTATCAAGGGAAATTTTGGATTACCAATATTACCAATATCAATTACTTTTCCCTTGCTATTGTCACCAAAGGTGACGGTTCCTCCATCCTTATTTTGGAGGGTGGAAAATAACTCCAGCCTTCCAGTCATATGTTTGAAACAACCGTTGTCTAATATCCATTTGCTCCTTATTTTGTGTACCTACAACAAAATTAGAAGACAAGGCATTTGACCCTTTTCTATTTTTGGGTCCATGAGAGTTAGTCTTAGGAACCCATATCCATTTGGATTTTGGTTTCCTTTGATAAAAAGTATTCTTTCTATAAAAAGATTTAGCATTTCTAGAATAATCATGTCTAGGCTTATAAGCATTATAAGTTTCATGATTAGATGCATTTCTACTAGAAAATTTAGTTCTTTGAACAAATGGTTGAGAATATTGTCTTTGATTTTTCACAACATAGTTTGGTCTATTTTGAGTATAAAAGAAACTATATCCCAATCCGGTTTTATTAACCGAGCATCTTTGAGAACCAAGAAGTCTTTCTAGATTCTCTTGACCATTTGTGAATTTGGTCACTATAGAAAGAAGATCATTTGATTTTTCTTTTAGACTAGTTATTTTTTTTTGTAAGAGATTGGTTCTAACTCCAATTTCTTTTATCTCAAATGCTTGGCAAGAGTTTTTCTTCTTGAGATCTTCTATCTCTTGAAGTAATGCTTTGTTTTGAGAGTCAAGAGTTGAATTTTCAGATTTTAACTCTTTATTTTTAGAACTTAGACTCTTAAATTTAGCATATAAATCATTAAATGCTTCTAATAACTCATCATAGTCAAATTGACTTACCGAATCTTCTTGTGCTACAAAGCACATGTTGGCGACTTCTTCATTTGATTCTTCATCGGAAGAGGAGTCACTATCATCCCAACATGCTTGAAATGCTTTTTTCTTCTTGAATTGGTCCTTGGGCTTGATTTTGAGAAGAGGACAATCTTTCTTGATATGTCCAGCCTTTTTGCAATTAAAACACTTGACTTCATTGGGATTGGAAGAATCCGCTTTCTTTCACTTTCTTTGAAATCTTCCCTTTTTGATGAATCTTCTGAATTGCCTTGTGATGAGGGAAATATCTTCATCTTCTTCTGAATTTTCAGAGTCAGAAGTAGCCTTAAAAGCAAGAGATTTCTTCTTGGGTTCTTCTTCTTGTCTGTCTTGAAGTTGGACTTCATATGCCATTAGGTTACCAACCAAATCTTCAAGAGTGAGAGTGTTTAAATCATTTGTCTCTTCAATAGCAGTGGTTTTTTTCTCCCATTCAGGAGTTAAACACCTTAGGATCTTTCTGACTAAATTCACTTGTGAATATTCTTTTCCAAGGGATTTCAGAGTGTTAGTTATATTGGTCATTCTTGTTACCATGTCCGATACAGATTCATTTTGCTTCATTTTAAACAATTCAAATTTATGAACTAAAGAGGCGATTTTAGATTCCTTTACCTTTGATGTACCTTCGTGAGTCACGAAAAGAGTATGCCAGATTTCATTTGCTATAGAGCATTGAGAGATGTGATTGAACTCTACCTTGTCAATGACACAATATAATGCATTCATTGCCTTGTCATTAAGTGAAGCAGTCTTCTTTTCTTCATCAGTCCATCGGCTGAAATCAGTTGATGGAGTTTGGTATTTATCTGAAACAACTCTCCAAATATCGAGATCCATGGATTGCAAGAATATTGTCATTCTCACTTTCCAGTATCCATAGTTTGTTCCGTCAAAGAGAGGAGGACGAACAAAGGAGCATCCTTCTTTGTGCTAAGATGTTGTAGTTGCCATGCTAGATGATGGTCAAATCAAAATAATAGCAAACTTGCTATGATACCAAATGAAAGTGCAGTAGGATCGAGGCAACGAGCACTAGACGGGGGTGAATAGTGCTTTTATAAATTGTCTGCAGAATATTGACGGATTTTGCAATTTGAAAAGCAAACACACAAAGAACACATTAATTTATCCTGGTTCGGTCTTTCCCGACCTACATCCAGTCCCCAAGCAAAACCCGCTTGAGATTTCTACTATCAACCATGTGTAACTACAAGATCATACAGACCAAATCCGGTGCCACTTCCAGTAACACACCTACTGAAAGCAAACAACTCCTTTAAACCAAGGAGTCCTTTCTTTTACAGAAAATTGAAATAAGTAACAACTTACAATACAACTTATGAGCCCTTCTTTTGAATGCAAATGAGATGCAATTGGCTTTTGAGGTTGTTGAAATACTCTACTCACGAATTCACTATCTCTCAAAGGAATTTGAGTGAAAAGCTGAAGTGAAAAATATCACGTGAGTGAGAAAATGAATATGAGTGAAAAACAAAGAGTAAATGATTCAAATTGATTGAATTGAAGTGCTTTTGAGTATAAAATGACTCATATTTATAGTTGAAAGTTTCCATACATTGAGGGTATGAAAGGGTGTCAAAACAGTCCATTTTGAATATTCAAAACGTTTGAAAAATGAAAAGACACGTCTTTTTAAAGTTTCAGAAAAAATGGCAAAATTAGTTGACTGGAACAGTAGTTAGTCGACTAATAGTTAGTTATTAGTAGATTGATAGTTATTATCGGTTGACTGATCTGTTTATCAAGCCGTTTGAAAATCTGAACTTTTGAAACTTAGTCGACTAGAGATAAAATTAGTCAACTCATAATATCATCAGTAGACTAAAAAACCTTTCAGTCGACTGCTGCTAAAATCTTCTGAAAAACATACATTCTGTCCGATCGACTGATAAAAGCATTAGTCGACTGCTGCTAAATTTTCAGAAAACACATGTTCTGTCGAGTCGACTGATAAAGTCATTAGTCGACTGCTGCTAAATTTCTAGAAAATAGACATTCTGTCCAGTCGACTGATAAAACCTTTGGTCAACTAATTTGACAAAAATGACTTTTTAGAAAATATGGCGCGAAAGGATTAGTCGACTGGTGAGTCTATTGGTCGACTAATAAACACAAAAATTTAAGAAAAGAGTTTTTTAAAAAGATTTTCATGAGGGGTTCTTTTAGAAAAGTTTTTCTAAAGACTTTTTAGGTAAAATGCAATTTAAATATGCACTCTAAGTAAGGCTCTTACAAGAATCTAAGACTTTTAATGAATTTAACATTTGCACACTAGTCTTCAAAGATTCTTCATCGAATTCTTCAATGTTTGTCATCTTTCTTCATCGCCTTAGCTGAAATGCAGTTGATTTACTTGTTCATCATCAAAACCTTGTACTTGAAGTATCATGTATGGCTTCATTGTCGTAACACTTAATCCTAACTCTAAGGTTCAGATCATCTGTGTCCAATCATGCTATGCCTATATACTCAAGTCAAGGCTCGATGTACGTGGCATAAAATCAATTTCTCCGGTTCTAGGTTCAAATTTTCCAACATCCTTGAGCGCCTGCCGATATACATTAAACTATGGCCCTTGGTACGTCGCAGGGGGATTTTCACTCAAATGGGTGGCCCAGTTGTGAGGCTTTGTTCCGAACTATGGTTCTGGCAGAAAGCCCAGCAACGTGAAGACCGGGTAAAGATAGGTGGGGTGGTTTTTTAAAACATGAGTACACGCAAGCAAACAGATGACTCTAAGTCCTAAAGAGATAGAATTTTGAAATATTTGAAGAAGCAAATGTTGTTTTCATACAAATCCTAGATTAAGGAGTGTTGTATTAGACCTAAGTCTATGTGAGCATGAATAATTCTCCTCAATGTGGTCCTACCAAACCATGCCTAGTCTACATGCAATCCATGTCAGCTGGGTTCAAGTCTAGGCTCCTAACATGCTAACAGAAAAAGAAAGCTAACATTCTATGGAACACGATTTTGACAATTTGAACTAAGTCAAGCACACAATTGATCAGGCGAAGACAGGTCCCATCACGGTCGCCAAACTGTTATCATAGCAAAATTTTTACTTTTGCAAGTCAAACTGACCTTTGAAAAAGTTTTTGAAAATAACTCGCCTTCGTTTTAAAATGCAAGATAATTCCGAGGAATGGGACTCGCCTGTCGGTATGAGGTTCAACTGTTCCTGATGCCTTTACCAGGGATAATCGAACCAAGGATCAATTGCGTGCTTAGCTTTGCTCAACTTGTCTAAATCATGTTCTATTTCCTAAATGCACAAAGAATCAGGCATGTGCTATGAATTTCTGGAAATGCAGGTTTGAAAACATGATGTTTGCTTCAAAGATTGAGAATAATTAGAGAATTCTTGGGAAAGATGTTACTTGGAAAATCGTGAATCATGGTGAAAGTATATTTCTGAGGAAAATGAAAATCGATTTCTGAAGAATCTAGAGGTTTTGGGAAAATCGATTTCAAATAACTTTAGAAAAACTTGATCTTTCTGAATTCAAACTTTAAAATTGAATACATAACTTAGAAAATCATGATTTGAACTTGATAAATACTTGAAATACCATTTGAAAGCTCAGAGTTTTGAGAAAATTGATTTCTGAGAAAGACTTAGAAAACTTTGAGAAAATCGATTTCTCTGGATTGGAATTGGAATTTGCAAATGAATGAAATGAATGAATATAGATTTGAAAGACTTGATTTTGAGGAATTGAGAAAATCCTTTTGTATTTTTTTTTTTGAGAAATGCAGTGCATTTCGAAGTTAGCCTAAGAGTGTAGGCTGAATGTGGCTAATACGAAGATCACAAATCTGGGTCTCATTCGTATTCTGACTATGACCATAAATACGAATTCCATCGAGTTTGTCAACTCCATAAGTGCTTGTGCATGTGCCATTCGTGTAGACTACATTGAATTTGTAAATAATGTGCATGAATGACAAGCATAACAGTTATATATCAAAGTTTAAAACTATATGCAATGCATCCTATTCTATGCAGGAATTGAAATTCTTATTCCAAATTTAATTACAATTTACATCACTAATTGAATTTAAATATACAAAATAAAGTCTTCAATGTCCCTGTAAAACTAGAAAAACTTGCTAGTGAAGATATGTTGGCTTTTCTAGATTTATCCAGCAATATCTGAAAATTGCTGGATTTTGCTAGATATAAGCCTTTTTCCATGATTCTCTGATATAAACTTAATGAAATATGAAATAAAATTGAATAAATAATGGAAATAAGATTTGAAAATTCAAAATTGGGGTCAAAATGACCAAAATACCCCTGATAGCAAGACTATGGCCTTGAAATCAGGGTTTTTAGAAAGATATTTTATAAAATACAACTTTTAAAATCCAAATAAGGATAAATTGAACTAAGTATGATAGGACATGATTAAAAATATAAAAATTAGGGTTTACAATTTTGAAATTTAGGTCAAATGACCAAATTGCCTCTGATAGCAATACTATGGCCTTGAAATCAGGGTTTTCTGAAATAGATTTTGGTAAAAACTTGGGATTTATGATTAAAATAAGCATAAAATCAAGCATGAAACATCCTAATGTGATTCTAAACATGAACATACCCTAAAATTGTAAGCTTATACATGAAAATCAAGAATTATCACAAATATCACGATTTTGGTAGTGTTTCGGGATCTTGCAGGCACCCTATTTAGCCATTTGATTGATTTCAGCATCAAATGAATTCCAAATTTGATAAAAACTGACATATACACTTATTATAACCCTAAAACCATATTGGAATTATAAAATTGTATTTTTAACATTATTCCAATTCGAAAATTGCATTAAAACCCTAAAATAAGCTATTTTAACCCATGGTCACAAACCAGTTCTAGTGTTAGACCCGAATCAGTTGTCAAATCACCATAAAATTTTTTGAAATTTTACATAGGTAAACTAGACAGAAAAACAAATATTTACCTATAAACATATTGAAAAAATCATCTTCGATGAGGGAGAAACCATTCCGGCAATCCGGACTAAAGTTTAATGAATCTAACATTCATTAAAACAGGTACTTTTGGTTGAAAATACAGAAACAAATAGAATCCTCAATCAAAAATTTCTGAAATTTCAGAAGTGAATAGTAGACATAAAAATAATGAACTTCCTTTTTAATAGATCATGAATCGAATCTACGGTTTGAGATTTATGGTCCTTACAAGTCAGATTAGGGTTTTGGTAAACCCTAACGAGTTTTAAATTTTAAATCTGATTCTTTGACAGAGGAAAAATACCAAACCAAGGCAAAAAATTATCAAAATTTCACAGTACATAATTCACATCAACATAAAGCCACTAAAATTTACGGATCTCAAATCGAATATCAGATGAGAGAAATAATACAACTGCAAGTTACCTATGAATTTTAATAACGATTTCAAACGATTGAAAATCACGGTTTAATCTTTTATTTTTTTGATAGAGTTCCCAAACCCCAAAGCATCTGAAATTTTTATAGTAGTTTACTTACATATCCGTGTATTACATATTAAAAAAACAAGAATTTACAATGAATACTTCAATACGAAATAACATGCTCTTTATTGATCTAAGCTTAAAACACACAAAAATTTAATAAAACCTAATAAAACATGCATTAATTAATGAAAACAATAAAAAAAATACTTAAACAGTAAAATAAAACTAGTTTATATGCTGGAACACGTGTAATAAGCATTAACATTAAAAAAATTTAAAAAATCACAGGGAATCCATGGCTGGAATTTGATTTTATCTTAGAAATCATGGATTTGACCCATTTAACGGGTAAATCACATGTTTTCATGGTTAAGAACATGAAAATCAATGCTATAATTGATTCTAACGGATTAGAATCCCTGGAAAAACAACAAAACAGGGTTAGATCATCTTCTTGAACCGTTCTTGAAGTTCTTGAGGTTGAATCCATGGTTAAATCCATGAAGGAGATGACGCCAATGGCTAAACTTGCTTTAAAACATGAAAAACTATTAAATAAAACTTAAAAATTAAAAAAAAATCATCATCTTGAGGTTGCAGCAATGGAGGAAAGGCTGGAGAGGAGAGATAAGCTCCAAGATTTCTAAAAGAGAGAGATTGGGGAGGTCGACCCCTATGGGCTTCCTTTTATAATAAAAAATTAGGTTTTAATTAAGAGTTTTAAAAAAATTTGACTCTAAAAGAGGGGGGCGATTTTTGGGTGGAGTTACTATAATACCCCTAACCTAATTAACCTAATTAACACCTAATTGAAATCCTAACTAAACCTAAAGACCCCCAAATGTGGCGCCACTTGGCGTTTTTCCACATTTGGTTTTTAAAGTTTTAACTAAAACCTTTAAAAACAATGGTTTAAAACTAAATTTTAAAAATGAATTTTCAAAAGGGATTTTGACTCTTCTAACTTTATAAAACTAACCAAGACACTGACTAACCCTGACTTTCTCAAACGTGACGCCACCTCGAATGGGCCCCACTTGAATTTTCAAAAACGATTTTAAAACTTGAAATTGAGAGAATTTTCAAAAGATTTTCAAAAGTAAACTTGAAATCAAAAGTTTTGAAATGGCATAGAGTTCCAACTGGGTCAGAACTCCTCTGAATATGGCGCCAACTGAGTGGACCCCACATCAGAGTTTTGAAAAATTGAAATAAATACTGAAAATGGCTTTGAAAAAGGGGTTAAAATCAACAATTGAAATTCAGAATTTTTGAAAATAGAGTCTCAAGCGAACTGGAACTTCGGGTTAGAGTCCTGTGTTTTTAGGACTCTGTGATTTTGGGTTTTAAAAGCCAAATGAAGGAGTTTTTGAAAAAAATTTATCAAAAATGGTGAAACAAGTTAGAAAACACAGTCAGGGTTAGACTTCTAACTTAATCAGAACTCTGAAATAGAGTCCTGAATTAACTGGACTCTACAAAATGACCTAATTTTTGAAAAACAAATAAAAATGAATGAAAATAGAAGTAAAAACAGACTCTAGAACAGACTCCTGACTGGATTAGGACTCTGAGACAGAGTCTTGATCGGACTGAAACTCTAGATTTTTTTTTTGGTATTTTCTAAAAAACAGATGAAAGAACTTGTGAGAACAGTGAAAACAATAACAAATATTGAAATAAAATAGAGTTTTGATTCAACTGAGACTCTGGGGACAGAGTCCTAATTGAACTAGGACTCTCAGATTTTTGGATTTTCTGAGAAAAAAAGTGAGTGAATTTTGAAAAACCAGTGAAAACAAGGTAGAATTGAAGTTTGGTTCAGAGTCCTGATCTGATTAGGACTCTGAGAAAGAGTCTTGATTCAATCAGAACTCTAAGAATTTTGTTTTTTCTGGTAAGCAAATGATGAATTTTAAGCAAAGCTTTTGAAAACCAGTGAAAATGAAGTGCAAAAACCAACTTTGGATAGAGTCCTAATTCGATCAGGACTCTGGAGTAGAGTCCTGATTTGATCAAGACTCTAGGATAAAACCTCAGGATTTTGAAATTCTTTGATAAAAGTGTAACAGTTTTGATAGATGGAAAGATTTTCTCAAAATTGAAATCAGGATCAGAGTCCTGATCCAACTAGGATTCTTCAAACAGAGTCCTGGTTCAACTAAAACTCTGAATTTTTGACTCATTTTGAAAGATTTGGTTAAAAACGGGTAAAAACAATGTCAAAAGACAGAGTCTTAATTCGACTGAAACTCTGAAGAAGAGTCCTAATCCAACTGAGATTCTTAAAGAGGAGTCCTAATCCAACTAGGACTCTAGGATTTTGGCCAAAACGGAAGGTTTCAAAAGGTTTTCTCCGAAAATAGGTAGAAAAGGTAGTAAAAAGTAGAGTTTTGATCCGACTAGGACTCTGGAAAAAGAGTCCTGATCCAACTAGTACTCTAAGATTTTGGCCAAAATAGAGAAAATGGACAAGGGATATGACCATAACTGGTTTAAAATCAAAATGGAGTTTTGAAAATATTTTAAAAAGATAAAAAAATAGAGTCCTGATCCAACTAGGACTCTGAAATTTTTGAAAAATTTGATAAATGAAGGAATCTAGAAGTGACACCACCTAAAAGGGTCTCATCTGAGAATTGAAATCAGTTGAAAATTGGGTTTAAAATGAATCCAGATTGTTTTCTGAGAAAAACATTTCAAAATATAAGGTCTTGGGGGTTGGCAAATGACAAAATGTTGATTAAAAACCCAAGTTTTAAAATTATTTTTGAAAAAAAAGTTTTAAAACCCGAATCTGGATTAAATATTTTGAAAACACGAGTGCTAGATCTCAAAAATGAGATGTAATGACATGCAATGCCATGCAATGCAATAAAATGGTATGCCGAATGCATGCAATGATATGCAATGACACATGAAATATATAAACACTGGATGAGGGTAAAAATTTGGGGTGTTTACAGGGCTTTCGATGTAGTAGGTCTCATCACTCCTTCTGCCTCTAATGACCACAAATATTTTCTCGCAGCTATAGAGTACTTCACCAAATGGGTCGAGGTTGTAACTCTGCAAACAGTGAAAGGCTGGCATGTGGTTTCTTTTATTCATATGAATCTTCTTTGCCATTTTGGCGTATCACATGATATTGTGTGAGATAATGGCGGCCACTTTAAGAATGAGCGGATGAAGACGTTCTGTTCGAAGTTTAGGATTCATCATCATTTTTCAGCTCCGTATTATCCTCAAGGGAATGGCCAGGCAGAGGCCACCAACAAGATTTTGATCCGCATTCTGGAAAGAGCTGTGGAAATAGGCAATGATTGGCACAAAAAGATGCATGATGCGCTTTGGGCGTACCGAACCACCATTCGGACTCCAACCAACACTACTCCTTCAGAGCTTGTCTATGGAACCAAGGTGGTATTACCTCTCCACGTTCAGAAGCCCGCATTCAAATTTGCATCACTCATAGAACTCCCGCTTGATCAGTATCAGCTGCAGAGGTTGGTACAGTTTGATCTTTTAAATGAGAAGAGACTCAAGGCAGCAGAGCATGCTTATCGTCAAAGGATAGCTCGACACTATGCCAAGTCTGTCATTGAGAAAAGATTTCAAGTTAATGATCTGGTGCTCAGATCGATAGCTCATCTCAAGCATCGGCCACGGGGCAAGTGGTCACCTAATTGGGAAGACCCTTATGTGGTTAAGGAAGCATTACTCCGCAATTCGTATCGTCTTATCAACGCAGATGGGGTGGAATTGCCAGATCCAATCAATCCTCCGCATTTGAAGATATTTTATACTTAAAATGTTCATTCTAGTCTTTTGTACTCTTCACAAAGCCTTTTCAATACAACAATGATCTTCTGTCATTCTCACATTCTTTTTCATAAATATTTGGCCATTTTATTTTATATACATTTGTCTTCCCTTCATTATATGCAGGCAGGATCAGACCAACTCTTTTCCTGAAATCTTGTTAATTTTCAGTTAATCTTGTTTTTTAATTTGATCATTTTTTCATCAATTTACTATCAATTTTATCAATTTTTATCAAGTTTTATCAAATTTTTCATCAATTTTATTAAATTTTATCAATCTTTATTTTTATTGCCCTTTCAGGTTAAGCGATAAACTTGATGTCTCTTTCCAATGAGGTATTCCTTTATTCTTATTACCCTTTCAGGTTAAGGGATAAACCTGATGCCTCTTTCCAATGAGGTATTCCTTTCCTCTTTTTTCCTTTCAGGTTAAGGGATAGACCTAAACCTCGGCCTTTGAGTTATTCTTTTCTATCCCCTTTCAGGTTAAGGGATAAACCTGACCCTCATTCATCGAGGTGTTTCCCGTTTAGGATAAGAGATAATCTTGAGACCCCTCATAGAAGCAACGATGCTACCTGTGAGAATTCTTTTCTAGAATAAATTTTCATAAATTTCTTCAATTTTTCTCCATTTTTATAAATTTTATTATTTTCCCTTTCGGGGTAAGGGATAAACCTGAACCTCGACCTTCGAGGTATTCTTCCCCCTTTCAGGTTAAGGGATAAACCTGAACCTCGTCATTCTAGGTATTCTTTTCCTTTTCAGGTTAAGGGATAAACCTGAACCTCATCCTGCGAGGTCCTTCTTTCTTCAGGATAAGGGATAATCCTGAAGTCTTCCATCATCAATTTTTCCTCAAATTTCTACCAATTTTTCACCAATATTTTCAATTTTTTGGTCAATTTTATCAATTCTATTGATTCTTTATCAATTTTATCAATTTTATTAAATTTTGTCAATTTTTATTCTATTCTTCTTCAGGATAAGGGATAATCCTGAAACCATCATAAAATAAATTCAAAATCTTAGGCCATCTTGGGCAAAGAATCTTGAATGAATCTCTCATCTTCTTCATAATCGTCAGAATCTATTCATACCTTTTGTTGATCCCTCCAGAATCCGACTTCCGGGTTGGAATTATTTCCTTCATATTAGAGTTCCGACTCAGGTTTTTGTTTTTCATTTTTATTTTTCTTTTTAAAAAAAAAATATCCGGGTTCCGATTCAAGTCTCATTTTTATATTCCATTTCTGGAGTTTCGAGTTCCGACTCGGGCTTCCTTTTGGATCCGATGCTCGCATTGGACCAATTGTTAACTCGAAAATTCGAGTTTTCAAACTCAATTTTCTCTTTTATTTTGAAGATCCGAGTTCTGACTCGGGTTTTCCCCTTTTATATATTCTATTTTTTGAGTTTTGAGTTCTGACTCGGGCTTCCTTTTGGATCCGATGCTCGCATTTGACCAATTGTTACGTCAAAAATTTGAGTTTTCAAACTCAAATTTCTCTTTTATCTTTTATTTCAAAGATTTGGGTTCCGACTCGGGGTTTCCCCTTTTATATATATCTATTTTCGGAGTTTCGAGTTTCGACTCAAGCTTCTTTTTGGATCCAATGCTCGCATTGGACCAATTGTTACGTCAAAAATTCGAGTTTTCAAACTCGATTTTCTCTTCTATCTTTTATTTTGAAGATCTAGGTTCTGACTCGGGTTTTCTCCTTTTTATATTCCATTTTCAGAGTTTCGACTCGGGCTTCCTTTTAGATCCGATGCTCGCATTGGACCAATTGTTACATAAAAAATTCAAGTTTTTAAACTCGATTTTCTTTTTTATCTTTTATATTAAAGATCTGGGTTCCGACTCGGGTTTTCCCATTTTTATATTCCATTTCTGGAGTTTCGAGTTCCGACTCGAGCTTCCTTTTGGATCCGATGCTCACATTGGACCAATTGTTACCTCGAAAATTTGAGTTTCCAAACTCGATTTTCCCTTTTATCTGTATTTCAAGATCTGGGTTCCGACTCGGGTCTCATTTTTATATTCTATTTTTGGAGTTTCGAGTTCCGACTTGGGCTTCCTTTTGGATCTGATGCTCGCATTGGACCAATTGTTACCTCAAAAATTTGAATTTTTAAACTTGATTTTCTCTTCCATCTTTTATTTTGAAGATCTGGGTTCCGACTCGGGTCTTCCCCTTTATCTTTCATTTCCGAGATTTCGAGTTTCGACCCGGATTTCCCCTTTTGATCCAATGCTCATATTGGATCAAAGTTTTTCCTTTCTCTTGCCTTTCAGGTTAAGGGACAAACCTGAATTTCTCCTTCCGGATAAGGAATAATCCTTAAACACCGGCAATCATTCCCGCTTTGATTTCCAAATATCTTAGAAGTGTCAGTCTCTTTTCAAAAACCCAGTGCTCATACTAGTGTGATTTTCAAAATCCAGTGTTCGTACTGGTGCATTTTCAAAATCCAGTGCTCGTACTGGTGTGTTTTTCAAAACCTAGTGCTCGTACTAGTGCATATTCAAAACCAAGTGCTCGTACTGGTGCATTTTCAAAAATCTAGTGCTCATACTAGCGCATTTTCAAAATCCAATACTCATACTGGTGCATTTTTTAAACCCAATGCTCGTACTGGCGCATGTTCAAAATTCAGTGCTCGTACTGGTGCATTTTCAAAAATCCAGTGCTCGTACTGGTGCATTTTCAAAACACAGTGCTCGTACTGGTGCATTTTCAAAACTCAGTGCTCGTGCTCGTGCTGGTACATTTTCAAAAGTCCAGTGCTCGTACTGGTACATTTTCAAAATCCAGTGCTTGTACTGGTACATCTAGCGCTTGTGCTAGTGTCTGGCTGGCTGATCAGTTAGCCTCCTAGGTTCAGTCTTTGCACTAACCGCTCATCACTATTCAATCTCTAAATCTCAATTTCAACCTCTGGGTTACCATTTTTGTCAAAAAATCAATCATTTTCTCTTGCAAAGGACCCTCTTCTAGGGAGAGTTCGAGGGAGCTCGTTCCTTTCGCATGCAATCATCTTTTTTGTTCGCAAGAACCCTTTCTACATGAAGAGTTTGAAGGGACTCGTTTCTTTGCGAATTGTTTGCAAAATAATAACCCAATTTTTACACAAAGGAACCCTTTTCTAGGGAGAGCTTCGATGGAAGCTCGTTTCCTTTTGTGGCCCCCGATTTTCTTATTTTTGGCCAACCCCTTCACAGAGGACCCTCTTCTAGGGAGAGTGTGATGGACTCGTTCCTCTGTGATACTTTTTCAACTTTATTTTCGACCGCCTTTCCATAAGAGAAGCCTAGGGATAGGGAATTTTGACGAAAACTTAATTTCTCTTTGAAAGTTTTGTTTTGCAAACACCTCCTCTTCATGAAAGAGAGGAGTATTTCTTATTTCCCATTTAGGTAAGGGCTAAGCATGAGTCTCTCTTTTTGGGAAAAAAGAGAGGAGAATTTTGTCATGGTTGTGTCGATTCAATGTCAAGCAATTACTTTCATCAAGGATTTCAAGAATATTTTGCCGATTTGCTATAAAAAACCATTGTTGATCTCAAAGCTTTTATTGCACAAAGAATTACCTCAAACTACCTTCAGTATTATTTTCAAAAGGGCAAGACTTTTGCGAAGAAAGAATAGAGTTCGAGCATTTTCTGTTGGTCAACCAAGAGGATGAAAAAAAATCTTCGACATGACTGGCGAAGGAAAATTCAATGATGTTGAAAAGCCATAAGTGAATTGATATTGATCATAGCTATGACACATTCTTAAAGATTATTCTTTTGGCAGTAAGGCAGTGAAAATATCCTGAGCAGTAAAAGAATCTACCAAATCCATATGCCCTCAGTTGTTTAAGCTGCAATCAAATATCTGCAAAAGGGATCTCTCAATTGTTGTCAAGATGAAGATGAATATGCGAGCTATACCCCAGAGGCCAAGGAAGATTTGGATCATCTCCGAGATGAAGGAGTTTGTGACGGATCTTTCTAGGGAAAGTTCAGATCACCGTCAAGATGAAGGCAACTGTGATGAACCTCCCGACAAACCCTAAAGGATATTTGATTTCTGCTATCATCTAGAGATTTTTGACCAATGAGCCAATATCATTAGTATAATTCATGAGAAAGAAAGAAGGATCAAAACATCTCCAAGATGAAGGAGTTTGTGACGTACCCTTCCCCAAAAAAGAAGAAAAGAGTCAAAACATCTCCAAAATGAAGGATGATGTAACAATCTTCCCCCCAAAACCCAAAAAGGCTCCATGACTCAAAAAGAGCACAAAAAGATCATCATGGGAAAAGCCCCAGGATATCAAACTGCCAAAACTTCTAGGAATCATCTTTATCTATATGAAGTTCTTCTATCAACATCTTTTCATTCAATTGCTTTTATGAAGCTAAGAATATTTCCTCTCTTTTCATATCAAGGAAATTGATATCTTCCTTGAAGAAACTCAACAACAACAAATTTAAATTTGATTCTTGACTCTACAGAGTTAGCCCAATTGGAGTTAATACTCTAGGTAGAAAGAGACAATGTTTTCACACACATATGCACAGTTCAATCATTCTGAATCAACTACAAATTTTGGCATCTTATTGGCAATATTTTCTAGTTATCCTGACATGAAGCAAAAACTTGATGCTTATTTTGACATATCCTAACATTGTCCTTCATTAGGACTAAAAAGTCCTTCCCTTCTGTTTGATCTGAGTCTCTCGGATCTGCACACTTCCCTGTGTTCCCCACTATCCCACCATAAACAATTCCCGCTCGGAATAAGGGTTAAACCTGAACTTTCTGCAAGAGGTCTTCTGTTTTTAAAAGCTATTTCAGTCTCAGCAATGAGGCACCCCATATCAACCCCTTTTCAAGCTTTAGGGACCCCCATTTTTCTCCTTTTGCAAACCCCTCTTGGACTTGTTGTGCGAAGTCTAGAGGTCCCATCACAGTTTCCTCGCTTTTCGAGGATTCGATATCCATTCAGGCTAAGGATTAAACTTGTTACCTCGTTCCTTGAGGTACTACCCGCTCAGGTTAAGAATCAAACCTGAATCTTCTGCGAGAGGTCCTTTGTTTTTAAAAGTTGATTTAGTCTCAACAATGAGGCGCCCAAGAACATCCCTTTTCCAAGCTTTAGGGAACCCCATTTTCCTTCTTTTGCAAACCCCTTTCGGACTTGTTCGTCCGAACTCCGAAGGTCCCATCATGGTTTCTTCGTTCGAGGATTCTGTATGGTCATCCCTTTCAGGTTAAGGGTTAAGCCTGAACCTCGCCCCTCGAGGTATCATCCCTTTCAGGCTAAGGGTTAAGCCTAAACCACGTGCCATGAGGTATCTTCCATTCAGGTTTGGGTTAAACCTAAGCCTCATTTCGACGAGGTAGTTCTCCCAGTCCCCTCATGATTTTTTTCGTCGTGGAATCCATGCTTTTCATATCCATCCAAGAAAGGATCATACTTGAGTTTCATCTCACGAGGCATTTTTTTCAAAAATGTCCCATCAAGGTCCTCATGTATTCCTTTCCACATTCAATTCATCTTGATATATCTTCGTCCCATCTAGGTTAAGGGCTAAACTTGAGTCATTCCAAAAAGCTGATCTCGTCTCACCCATGAGACTTGATCAAAATTCTTATTTCTCACCATTTTGGGATCTTCGCCCAAAGTCCCATCGTGATTTACTCACTTCTGTTATTTAGTCATATCATTTTTTTTTAGGATTTTGTCTCTCTAGAACCATTCAGAATAAGGTGTTAAGCCTGATGAACCATGTTTTCAAAATAAACTTTTCCATACCCAGTTCAGATCTGCTGATTGGGGCATTTTTCAAAATTTAGAGTGTTTTCTTTGCCACTAAGCTCGGCTTTCAACCGGCTTAGTAGCAAAGAGGGGCATCTGTGAATACCCCAAATTTATCAAAATCTTGTAAATATTCCCTTTTTGCCCTTGGCCCCCATTTTCTGAATAAATTGAGTCAGTTCTAATCCAAATTCTAGTTATTTCTCGAATTTTACGGGAATCAAATTCATTTCCTATATCTGACTCGATTTTGAATTTGGATCCAGTGTCAAAACCCAGATCTGAGCCCCGTTATCTGATTTTCAAATCAAAATTACAAACACACCAAAAATAATTTTTGAAAGGCTCAGACAGTCCATCCGGTATCCATTTGGATCCGGTGCTTTGTATTTTTTGATTCGAGATTTAAAACTCGAATATTTCCTCAAAATTCGGATCTAAACCCGTTTTCTGAAGAAATTCCCAAAATTCAAACCCGAATTCTCGGAAAACCCTTCTTGTGTAAATATTTCTTAAAAATACAAAAATAGTTTTTAAAATCCTTTATGTTAGAATTTTTATTTAAAAAACACACAAAAAATATAGAAAACAGGAAGAAAAGAACAAAAAAATCAAAACACAAAGAAAAATACAGAAAAATAGTTTGAAAGCCCTTTTTGCGAAGATTGTTTCGTATAAAGGCCTTTTGGAAGAGCTTTGAGAAAAGCCACTTCTTCAGAAATTTTACAAAATTTTGGACCCAATCTACAAAAGGCCTAACAGCCTCTCGTCGCGAAGGAGAGACCGCAGGGGAGGAGGGCTTCATCTACCAACCATCTGCTCCCCCCCCCCCCCTCGTCCGTTGATCCCTAACCAACCTCTTTTCTCGACTATTCTTTCCCTTTTCTATATAAACAACCTTCTGTTAGCCGTAAAGTAGGATCAAATCTCACCCCTTCAATTCCCGCAATCACCTTCTCAAAATTCCTCGTTCCCCTCCTTCCTCCCTCTGGAGCTTCCCCTGCAAGAGTGGAAGAATGGCCTCTCAAAGTGATTTCCCTGCAGTTGCTCAAGAAGGATCCAACCCTCTACAAAAACCAGGCGAGCACCCCTCTTCCTTCATAGTTTTCTTTTAAATTATTTGTCGATTTTCGCTTTTTCAAACCCCATTTACACACCTTGGGTAGTATTGGGTTGCCTATAGTAATCCCAATATATCCCTGTGCTACAATAATGGAACATGCGGTTCCTACATCTATTTTCATTTTCTTTCTCTTCCCTCTGCAAATTGCTTTTGAATTTCATTTAGTTTTTGTATATTTCCTATGGTTTTGCTATTTAGCTTTGCCTTAGCATTTTTTACTTTTCATTAGCATTTATGCTATTTGATTAAATTTCCATCACGTTCCGTTCAAGGAATTCTACTTTATTTTATCAGTTTTCGTTGTATATAATCCTTGTTTTGCATTGAGTTACTATTCTGTTATCTTCACTGTGATTTATCGCATACCATTTTCCTTATTAAGTTTCATCGGCTAGTTCTATTTAGCAGCCCTGATTCTCTGACCACCATCATCTGTCTCACAAATTAGGGTGGTTTAGTCCACTAGATCTTCATCCCCGGCGTCAGATCTAGGTGAATTTGTTTTCATCTCATTGCATATTAGTCGTAATTAAAATGTCTCATTTCATCCTGCATATGCTCTCACCCTTTGTACATTATTTTGCATCACAACATCAACCCTGTGTCTATCATAACCTATTGGTCGTTCCAGATTAAAAGAGGATTTAGACTTAGTTTGCTGAAAGCAAATAAAATCCAAATTCAATTTCTCTGAGATAAGGTGTTGGTCATTCGACATTTGATTTTGTCATAGAATCTGAGTGTCATTCCTCTGTTATTGCATAAGTATGGTGCTAAGCCATTAAATTTGAAGATTATAGTCATACTGTTATAGTCATTATGCATCATGTTCATGGCGCCATATTCTTTGCGTTCATATTGTTCATTTCACCACTCTATTATGCATTATGTCCAGGTTTCTATCTTAACATTATCTTCATACAAAAATTTCATGCTCTTGCATCACCATATGCTTTGTTGATGCTTGTTACATCGCAGGGTTGTATTGGTTCAAAACATCCTTGCTCAGCATATTGAGTTTGTGCATTTTCTCTGTTAAATGATGTTTCCCATTGCATTTTCTTAAGAAATTCCATGTACCTGCATGTCATTATGTTCATCTTCACTACACTCGTATGTGCTAAATGTATCTTTAGACTTCACTGCATGCACATATGCAAGTGGCCAAATTCTCTCCGCCTATCTCTTTGCACAAAAGTATTGCCAAAGCATATCATGTATGCCCGAAAGCAAGAGACCATGCATGAATTCCTATATGTTCTCAATGAAGAAGATAGATATAATAACCTTATGCGAATTCACGCCCAGAATGGGATAATTTTTTAAGATGAGGCTCTTCACTGCTGCATCCCTGAATCCTTGTTGATATTCCAGACTCTCCTTTCCAAACCACGATTAAAAGGGCATTTTGAAGTTCAGGTACATTGGTGACATATCTCAGCTACTTGTTGGAGTATCTCAAAGAGATACTACCTTTTAGAGTATATTGATGTGCAGCTCTGCCCAGCACAGTCTTAGCCCCTTAGCATTCCCGAATCTCCAGTTCATGATTTGGTGGGGTATTGTCATTTGATCAAATTGGGTTTGCAGGCAGTTTATACTTTGAGAATTCCCCTGCCTTCTTCACATTGCTATGTGTTCAGCACTTTGTAGTGACTCCACATGGAAAAACGATCCTGAAAAGGAGACTTATGAAAAGATTGTCAACAGAAGTTGTATTAGGTGTTCTAACAGAAAACTGTTGGGATATGTGTGATAATTGGCACTGGTGATAATAAATTTTCTGCAGAATCTCTGTGCCATCGAGTTGAGGCTTTTTGATCACCTGTTTGGGTGTTCTTACACTGCTTCTAAATTTGAGGAACTTCCTCCCATTCAGAAAGCATTGGCTTTACAGCGTATGGTGCTCTTTACTAGGGTTGAGCCTTTACAACCTTCAGATTCACCCTCCCTGTTGTTGCTACTTGTTACAGCATCATCCCACTCTGTGTGCACTTGCCCTTCTTACTGTCCGAGTAGGTTGCCCATAACATCTACATAGCATACATCTCCACCTTCACTTCCACTGCATACCATATGTAATACACCCTTCAGCACTATAGCTCCATGTAGCTGCCTCCCAACACCTTATGCACACAACCCACCTTACACATTTCTGCACCTGCATTTTCTGCAAATGGCACTGTTCATCATAACAACAACTTTTCTAATTCATACTGGCACCTACGACCTACCTTCACACTCATCACCACATTTCTTTTACAATACATGCATGCATATTTTCCACTTTCAGTGCATTGTTCATTTGTAGGTACTCAGTAATTCATCATCAATAGCCTCATATCCATTGCCTTCACATTGTATTATCCCTCTGTATATTACCAACCATTTCATATATAGATTGTTGCATGCTTTAATCGTTTGTGAGATACAGTTTGTGTTATTTTGGATTTTGAGTTAATTGCCAAAATAAAGCCATCTTGAACAAAAGGCACAACTGGTTTAACTCTCGTTGGGGCATAAAAGAAGTGGAAGACCCTCAAAACTTGTTAACGTAGATGCATTCACAGGTAGGGTGAATCCCATGAAAGGACTTCCATTTGCAAACACAGCTTTGTCCAGCCTTGCAGTGGACTGTCTTGCTGGAAAGGCTGCTCGATATATCTCTGACGAGGTTGTTGCCTTGATAACATCCTGGGCATTGACAGATACAGCCGAATTCACTAAGAAATGGGTCTTTTTTTCTGCGTATATATATATATATATTGAATCGTGGATGTTTGCTTTACACAAAATTGGCCATCTGAAGGATATGGCTTTTCACACAGGCATCACAAATTGATTGCTAACATTGATTACAGGCACAACTTTGTCATTGATTACTGCTAACAACCTGATTGTGGAGTCATTCTTTCGATTAAAGAAGCAGAAGGGTTAGTTCTGATCTCAATACCTTGTGATAGTATGACTTGCACTACTGTTATAACAATGTAAAGTGTTTGCAAAATTCTGTAAAATTTGGCTCTCTGCAACATATGCATTCTTCATCAGCTTGTTATATACAACTGATAAACCTTTATGATGCCCACCTCCAGCCCATCTTCACCCATTTGCAGCAACTCTTGTTGTCACCACCTACAACACATTAGCCACATCCTCATCACAACAGTTGATGTATTATATGTTCATTGAACTTTACCTTCGTTACCTTCATTATACCTTAGACTTCCATACGTATATACATTCATTTTAATCTATTGCATCATCCCCCACATTTTGCAACATTGTTCTATGTTAACTCTATTTTTGCAAGAAAATGAAAGGAATGTTAATTTCCTTCTTAGATTAGGATTTTATTTCAATTTAAAATTTGTAATAGCCAGATGTTAATGAGAATGTTATGTTTCTTGTACTAGATTAGAATGTATGAGCATGCATATTTTCTAGAATTGCTTGTTTCATGTCATTTTTTCTCTTTTTCTTTCAAAATTTCACAAATGGGAACATGAATGACACATGCACCATTCTAATAAAAGATGATTAAATCCTAAGTTGACGATTTGCATCAATGGCCATAGTCAAGGTGTGAACAAAACTTATGATCTTTATCTTTTATGGAATAACACTAGGTCCACACTGAATCTTTTTCAAAAATCATCATATTTTTCTAAATATTTTCTTTCTTTATCAGAGTTTAACTTAAAATTAACTCAAAATATATATCAGTGGCCATAGTCAGGATATATTGACAGTTAATTTGATTTCCAAACTTTATAAAGGCACCAAAATATATTTTATTCTTTATTTGAATTTAAATATGATTATTATATAATACATTTTATGACTATAGTCAGAAATATATTATATCTTCAATCTTATTTCAATTCATTTAAAGAATGAAATATGCTTTTCAAAAACCAAATTTCAACATTCTTTTTCATTTCATCATTTAGGATAGAATTACATCATATTTTTCAAACTTTCTTCCAAAATCCAAGTGATTTTGAGATAATTCTTCAAATATCTTTTCATTTCTCAAATCAAATCACCAATTCTTATCTTTAAATCCAAATTCATCTTTTTATTCTCAATTCTTTTTCATTTCAAAATTCAAACTCCAATTTCAAAGTCCAATTTGACTTTAAAATCTCGAATCCACTTCCATATTCAAAATTCAATTTCTAATTTAAAACCAATTTTAAAATTCAATTCAATTTTGAAAATTCAAATTCATTTCCATCAAATCCATTTCCATTTTACGGCTTCGATTTTAAATTCAATTCAATATCTCAGATCATGTTTCAAAGTTCAACTTAAACTTTGGAATTTCCAGATTCATCTCCCCATTTCAAGATTCAAGTTTAAAATCAAGTTTATTCTTTATTTTTCAAAATCTTCAATATTCTATCTAAAGATTAAAGTCTTGATTCAATTCATTTATCCAAAATCAAGGTTTTGAGATTGATTCTGAATCTCAAATTTTGATTTTTTCTAAATTCAAGCCCACTTTCGAAATCAATCTGGATTTCCAAAATCCAGATCCATCTTCAAAGTCCCATTTGGATTTTCAAAATTCAATCTCATCTTGGATTCCAGATCCAATTCTATCATGGATTCTAGATTTCGGATCCAATTCTATCTAGGATTCCAGATTTCAAAATCAATTCCATCTTGGATTCTAGACTTCAGATCCAATTCCGTTTAGGATTCCAGGTTTCAGATTCAATCCCATCTTGGATTCCAGATTTCGGATTCAATCCCATCTTGGGTTCTAGATTTCAAAATCCAGTTCCATTTCCAATTCCTATTTTCAAAGCCATTTTTCAAAACTATTTCTCAAAGTCTAAATCCAAATTCAATTCCTACCTCAGGCTTTGAAATTAAGAATTTCTTTTTCAGAATCAATCCATTCAAATTCAAAGTCCATTTTGACTTTGAAACTTTATTTTTCTCAAAATTCTATCTCAAGTTCCAAAAATCTCTTTTTCTCCTTATTTCTTCAAATCAAAATCCATTTTCCAAACTCTTATTATCCTAAGACTTAGGATTTCAAGTCTCTTCTTCCAGATCTATTTCAAATTTTAAGTTAGATTCAAAATCTAACTTTTTCAAACCAAATTCAAACCTTTGAATCATTTCTTCACTCCGTTATCAAATTTATTTCAGAATCACTTGGAAAATTCTAGAATTTCTAAACTATTTTTCTCAAAAAAAACATATGTTTTTGCATTTGCATTGCACAAGCATGATTCTTTGTACATTTTAGACTTAGAATAAATTCTTAGATAATATTTAGGCAAAGCAAAAAGGCATAAATTCGATCCTTGGTTCGATTACCCCTGTTAAAGGCACCAAGAATGGTCGAACCTTGTACCGACGAGTGAATCCCGTCTCTCCATTTTTCTGTAAATTTTCAAAACGGAGGCGAGTAATTTCAAAACATTTTCAAAATTAAGGTCAAGTGAGACCTTTGCAAAAGAGTTCATTCCTCTTCTTTCTTTTTCTCTTCTCTCTTCTTTTCTATCTTTTTATTCCCCTTCAAGAAAAGGGAAATAGAGGTTAGAAAGGAAAAGAGAAGGAAAACAAGAGAAAATTTTTTGCAATGATCACAACGCCCAGGCTTTTGCTTTCATATGTACTACTTTCTGTCTTTTGCTCAAGGATGCGGTTTCGCGATCCTTGTCCTTTGCTTTCGCACTTCCTATTTCTGTCATTTTGCTTTGCCATCACGCTTCATGCCCAAACTCTTGCTTTTCATATTATTGTCTTTCGTTTTTGCCTTGCCATCGCACATGCGTTTCCCTGTTGCATTCTTCACGTAGAATTTCATGGTTTTGACCTCATGGAATGTGCTTCGGCTTCCACCACCCTCGCTCGCAACCGTGGTGGATTTGAGGCTTAAACGACACAACCTCGAAGTTAATTGGGTCCTTTGCAAGGTTTCTAGTTCTTCGATTATGTAGTTCTGCTGGTAAAGTTTGAGCCCCTTCTTTTTGAGTGATGCGCTATTGCATTTAAGCCTCCCCGACTCAGCATATTCGAGAGGAGTGCCTTTTCTACTATTTTTGTTTACTCGATATGTTTCGGGAAAATCCTTGATCTGGGGCAAGATCAAGTTGTTGGGCAATGGGTTCTTTTGCGAAACCCATTTATTGAGACCAGTGTCGAGACTTACGTAGCATTCAGACACTGCATTATTGGATGAGAGATTCAAGAAAATTGCATGCCATATGTAGGCAAGTTGTTGATCGTTTCAAAAGATTTAAAATGTTAAAATAACTTTCTAAAACATTATATCTTTGCGAAACACACTGCTGAGGCTCCTATTGAGGACCTATATCCCTTTCCTCATAGTGTACTCTTGAACATGCGAGGCATGTTAGTACTATGACAATTGGATGAGATGGTCTTATGACCTCGATTAGTGAATTGTGCACGTTGTTGAAAACACATAAAAATGGGATCGCCTTCACAGGCAAGATGTTTGTTTGGTCTAATGGACCAGAGCATGAAGAATGAGGCGACGGCTAAGAAACCCCATCGCACTCGATTCAACCTGGCTTCACCAAGAGAGAGGACGAAGGGTACCAACTCTAATAGACAGACCATTTATGGCTATTTACGGGCAAAAGACCTGGCTTCCCTCGTCATCGGAGGTTTGGGGATAGGGGCTACATAAGTTAGCCTAACACTTCTGCAGAAGTTGGATGCATCTCTATCAGGCCTTTGGGGGCTTATTCTTTCGACCATCAGTCGTCTTCTTAGGAATAAGATTCAGTCAGACAACCGAGGTATCTTAAAATACATAGCATAATGGACTCTCGGCTTGGTCTCGGCTGTCTCGACTCATGTGCCATGTATATACCCGCATGGCCGGTTAACAAGAAATAACTAAATTGAGCATGCTCACCTTTCAGTTTGTTACACACTCAACTTTCTAGCTTTTAGCTCGCGTGCAGTTCAGCTTATGTGTTAGCTTTCATGCTTGACTTAGTTGCTTAGCTTGCTTCCTCAGTTTATCTGCTTAGCTTGCTTATGCAAACTACTTGTTTAAGCTTTCTTGATCAACATATTTGCTTGACTTACTTGCTTAAGTAGGATCACTTAGCTTATTTGCTTAGTTTGCTCATTCCGCTTACTGTTTAGTTACTACTTGTTGCATTAATTATTTATGCCTTATTCAGTTCTTTTTGGTCTTGTGCTCACCTACTAGTTTTTCGTGAAACTAACCCATTTCATGTGTACAGGTGGTGGATAGGTGCACAACAGGCGATGTCGTGACTGCGAGATGGCCTTAGGATCCACTGTTTTTGCTCGTAGTTCTTCTCCTGGACATTTTGGGTTTTTGTTACGGTTTTCCTAGAGGAATCCAAATTTTGTACAAACTTGACATTTTCTTTTTATAGAAGAAATGGTTTCCTAAGTAAATTGTAGATCGTTCATGGTAAATCCTTGTTCCCTCGCTAACATGCCCAAAGTTGTCAAACTTGTCCTTTTTCTTTTAAAGAAATCGTTTCCGCTGATTTTAGAAATAAACTCTATAAAGAAAAGGATTTTTTTCTAACTATTTCAATGGGTTTATAAATTTTGAAATTTTGGGGCATTACACTCTACCAATGGAGTTTGGGAAAACTCCAAACATGTAAGTTATGCCGAATCTTATTATCTTTCCAACGAATTTAAGTTTATAATTTTTAAAGTAAGATGTTGAAACTTATGCCTAAATTACGATGATGTATTTTCTTTTCTATGCTAAAGGAGATGATAAACAAGGTCCCAAGCATGCAGAAAAATAATCAACTTTTTGACACAACAAACAATGGAATCAGCAAAAACTCAAAATATGAGAATTCTGAATCAAAATATTATCTTTTCATATCATGCTTTAATTCAATAAAAAAAGCAGGGATGAGAAAGATACACTGCAAATACGAGATGCTATCAGAAATATAACAAACAATCTAGGTCTAAAATATCTTTCGATTAACAAAGATTGGTGGCTATTTTAGACTAACATCAGAATCAATTCAGGAAAAAACATAAGCATGAAAGTTGAATCTCTAGGTGTTACGTTTCCAACAAGTTATAATTTGCAAATTTCCGTTCAGTAAACAAAAAGATATGATAAAAACACAGAACAGTAGTAGAGATGCGATGCACAAGACAGAACTCTGGTCTTGTCTGATTGACTGAAACTTTCTAGGGATTTTAGAGGCCTAACAATGATGCTTTAAGAAAAATAGTAAACAACAAACTTGAAGAAAAGAATCTTATCTTTCCAACAAACCAAAGATTACTCGATTTAAACCAGTATCTAAGGAGATACGGTCAAAACATTGGGACAGTGTCAGATAGACCCGAATGCATAAACAATTTCCTTAGCAGAAAAAAATGAGTTTCAGCAAAAACCCAAACATACATCAACAAAACAAGTTTATGAATAACCAGAATCATATGAACAATTTCATTAACACTTTGAAAATAGGCTCACAATCTTGAACAAGGAATCTGACAACCAGTGATAACAAATACGTAAAGAACACAAGATAAAAGTAACAAGTTCAGAAAAGTGTTATCTTGTTTGCAACAATAGGATCGAAGAACACTCCAGCACTTCCACAAATGATGAACAACACCACACAAGAGTCATCCTTGTTGTATAACCACAGTCACATGCACTGAATCTCCTTTCGTCCAGATCAACTTTTCCTCTCTCACCAAAATTCAAATTTTCTTTAAAGCAACAATGGAGTCTCCTTTCAAACCACCATGATTTTCCAATTTTTTTTCTTCTCAAATTTCAAAACTCCGCTCCTTCTAGATGCCCCCTTGGCCTCTTCAAAACATGGTGAAGGGGACTCATAATGAGAGAGCCCTTCCCCAAGCTCGAGCTCTCCCTAGGCCAAGAATAGGCAAAAATAGAACAAGGGCATTAACACCCTTCCAACAGTCATATTGACTTTCAAAGTCAATATGACATTCAAAAGAAGCCTATGGATGTCCACATGGAAGGGCGCCACCCATAGGGTTCCAAAAAAGAGGTTTGGATCTTGGGCAAGATCTAAACAATGTTAAGATCCAGATCCATAATAAAAAAGGTATTAATATTAAATACAATAAAAAAAACTATCCTTAATCCCCATACACCCTCTAATGGTATAAAACAAATCATATAGGACACTAGAACTATCTGAATCCATAGAATTCGACACCTAAAAAATAAAAATAAAAAAATAAAATAAGAAAGAAATGTCACTATGATTCCAAGTTTTCTTCAATGAAATCAACACATCCAAAAAGAAATTATCGACGAACACATGCTAAGCCGATGATCCAATTAGACCAGAATAGTCCTGAATGGGTCTGGATCACCTCGGGTAACGTTGCCTTGATCTGGTCTAGAGAGTTGGATTTGGACCCAACTCGTCTTCAGTGCCCTGCTCTGTTGTATCTGGTGGATGCTCTGCATCATCTCCCCAGGTTTAAAAGGCTTCATCTTCGGAGCCAGATCCTCGTCAAACGTGTCACCATGGTATAGCTCTAAATGCTTGACATTAAACACGTCTGACATCTTGAAATGAGGTGAAAAATGAACCCTGTAAGCATTATAATTAATAACATTAGTAATTGCATAAGGACCAATGCGCTTAGGTGCTAATTTACCATGCATTTCTAGAGGTAAACGTTCTTTTATCAAAGTAACCCATACCCGATCTCCAGTTTTAAATAGTACCTGTCGATGCTTCTATATGATGGCATTTTTTGACAAACTCAGATGATTCTTAAATTTAACAAGTGTACTTTTAATTGAAAATTTTGAAAAGGCAAAATCCCTCTTGATCAATATTCGACCGTTCAATGGGTCAAATATCTCTTTTAATGGCTAAATCAAATTCCAACCGTGCTTTCCCTAAGTTTTTATTTTTTCATCATGCTCATGTTTGTTTTACTCATTCAAGCATCAAACCCAAATTTGTTATGATATTTAAAAGTTTTTTTTATGGTTTTTCATGTTTAGATTAGGGTTATTCATGTTTTATCGGTAATGCAAGTATCTTGATTCTAGCTGTGCGGGAACAATGTTATTTTATATGCATTTTTCTGTCAATAAATTCTGATTTTTTTAGGGTCGAATTATATATTTGTCAGTGACTTTACATAAAAATTTTGGATTTTTTTGAGTTTTGTAACCTTGCTAAAAAAATCAGAAACCAAACTCTGATTCATGTACCATGAAAACATTATTTGGAATCGAGGACGGATTGTCGAGATGCTATCTCCCTCATATGAGATCCAATCAATGATCCATAAAAAATAGTACATTCGTAAAAATGTCTAGTATATACTGTGAAATTTCAGATTTTTCTTTGGACGTTTGCTATTTTTACTCTGTCAAAAAACAGAACCTACTTCACAGAGTTTCTTATGCATTGCTTAATCCCTAGACCAACTTGCGCTGATCATATCTCCCTAACCGGAGATCGTTTTTCTGATCCGTAAGAAGCCACAAATTTAACAATATGTTTAGTTTTATCAGTGTGTTTTTAGTAATTTTTTTAACTCTTTTAGCTATTTTTATTTGAACCAAAATTAGAACTACCTTTTTGGAACCGTTTTACATTCGCCAGAATCAAGCGTATATTGTCGAAATGATATCTCTCCAACCGAAGATGCTTTCTCTAATCTGTAGAAAAGGACTATTTTTGTTTGTTTGTCTAGTTTCTTCATGTAAAATTTTACAGTTTTTCATGACTGTTTGATACCCTATTCAGGTCTGACACTGTGATAGGTACGTGCTCGTGGGCGAAATCACTCATTTTTATGTTTTTATTTGATTTTCATATTTAAATAATACCAAAAATTCTTTTTTTTAATTCCATTTTAATTTTAGGGTTATTAGAAGTATCCATGTCTATTTTTACTTATTTTGGAATTCATTTGATGTATTATTCAGTTAAATCATGAAAACAGGATGCCCGTGGAGTCTCGATTCACCTAAAACACGGGCAAAAAATTGATTTTTTTTTCAATATTTTGATGTTTTTTTAAAAAGTTTCATATTTTTAGGGTTTGATCATATTTATAATAATATTAGGGTGTCCTTTATCCGATTTGGTGTTGATTTGAATTCATTTGATCCTCAGATCAAGCTTTTTACCAAAATATTTTCTAAAAAACCCTAATTTCAACTATGTTTTGCAATAAAGGTCAATTTTCAAGGGTATTTTAGACATTTTTCATAAAATTTTAAAATTTAAAGTTGTTTATTTTTATTATTTATTCAATTCTGCATTATCCTTTACTATGTTTATTTTAGGAAAACATAGAAAAATGCTTATATCTGGATAAATCCATCAATTTTCTGATATTATTGGATAAGTCCATAAAAGCTGACATTTGTTCACTAACAAGTTTGCTAATTTTGCAAGGTCACTCAAGAGTGCATTTTTTTTTCTTTTTCTTTTCTTTAATTTATTATTGATGTAAATTATAAACATTAGAATAAGAATTTAATTTCCTGCTTAGATTAGGGTTGTATGACATGCAATTTACTTTTTTATATATAAATGTTGATGTGTGATGGATGATGATTTATGCATATTTCAGTTCCACCATGGTCTACATGAATGGCACATGCACTTGCTTCTAAGAAGTTGATAAACTCGGTGGGTTTCGTATTTGTGGCCATAGTTAGAATACGAACAAAACCCAGATTTATCATCTTTTTCTAAGTTACAAATAGCCTACACTCTTAAGCATTTTCAGAAATCATGGCATATTTTTCAAAGTTTTCCTAAGTATTTTCTCCTTTTAGAATCAAATGAGATATATTCAATACACATTCGTGGCCATAGTCAGGGATATATAAAGAATTTATTTCATCTAAGTTCTATAAGGCAAAAAAAATCTTTTATCGAAGATTTTCCTTAAATTATTCAGAAAATATTTTTGTAAATTATATTCATTCATTCATCTAGGTTAAATTGCATCATGAAAATACTTTTACAGGGCCACACACCCATCCCTTTTGATGTTTTCCAATTCAATTTCAACAAAAATCGATTTTCTCTAAGTCTTTCTTCAGAAATCGATTTTCTCAAAAAGATCCCCTTTTCTTCATAAATTGATTTTCAACAATACTCCTCAGATGTGGCTCACGATTTCCAAGGTATTCTCTTTTCAAAGTATTTTAAATCTTCAAGCATACATCATGTTTTCAATCTGCATTTTCCAAAGTTCATAGCACATGCGTGATTCTTTGTGCATTTAGGAAATAGAACATCGATTTAGACAAGTTGAGTAAAGCAAAGCACATGATTGATCCTTGGTTTGATTATCCTTGGTTATGGCATCATGAATGGTTGAACCTCATATCGACAGGCGAGTCCCATTCTTTGAAATTATCCTGCATTTTAAAACGGAGGTGAGTTATTTTCAAAATCTTTTTCAAAGGTCAGTTTGACTTGCAAAAGTAAAATTTTGCAATGATAACAGTTAGTCTTGAATCCTAAGCTAGTTTAGCATTGTCTTATGTTAAAACCAGTTTCTAAGCCAATCAAGCAGAAGCTAAGGAAATTGGATCCCCAGATTGAGCAACAAGTCAAGGAAGAACTTGAAGATTTACTAAAAGCAGGGTTCATTCGAACCATTGATTATCTGAACTGGTTGGCAAATATTATGGCAGTTCCTAAGAAAAACGGAAAAGTCTGAATCTGTATTGATTTCAGAGATCTCAATAAGACCACTCCAAAGGATGATTATCCGCTCTCCAATATTGATCTTTCGATCGACAACACGACAAATCATGTCATGTTTTCCTTTATGAATGGATATTCAGGTTACAATCAGATCAAGCTATTCGCTCGTGATCAAACAAAAACTTCTTTATAATACCGTGGGGCACTTTTTGCTACACAGTCATGCCATTCAGACTCAAGAATGCAGATGCAACTTATCAGAGGGTGATGGCTATTATTTTTCATGACCAAATGTATACGATCATGGACAGTTATATAGATGACATTCTGGTCAAATCCAAAGAAGAAGAGGATCATTTCAATGCTCTTGGTCAAGTCTTTGATAGACTTATTCTCTATAAGTTGAGATTCAACTCTTAGAAATGTGTTTTCAGAGTAGAGTCAGACAAACTGCTTGGGTTCATAATCAGCAAGAAAGGAATAAAGGTGGATCCTAGTAAAGCAAAAGCCATCATTGATATGTCGCCCCCAACTAAACTCAAGGAATTGCAAAGCCTCTAAAGGCGCATCCAATCCATTTGTCGGTTCATCTCCAATTTGGCAATGAGATGCAAACCTTTCAATCACCTGCTCAAAAAAGGAGTAAAGTTTGAATGGGGACCAAAGTGTTAGTAGTCATTTGAGCGCATCAAAAAATATCTTCTTAATCCATCAGTTCTGAAGCCGCCAAAACTTGGAAAACCACTCCTCTTATACATTTCTGTTAATCAAAATGCCTGTGGTGGATTTCTGGCGTAATACAAAGAAGGCAGCCTGATAGAGCACACCATCTATTATGTGAGCAAAACCTTCATTGATTATGAAAAGAAATATTCTTAGATGGAGAAAACATGTCTAGCCCTGGTATGGATGTTCCAAAAATTAAGGCATTATCTTTTGGCATTTGAAGTCAAGCTTCTATCAAGACTCAATCCCCTCAAGTATATTCTTGAACAACCATTTCTCAATAGGCGAATTGCTAAGTGGCAAGTTCGTCTGATGTAATACGACTTAGAATATGTTTCTCAAAAGTCGATCAAAGGCCAAGCTATTGTAGATCAATTGACAGATTTTCCTCTGACAGAAGAAATTAAAGCAGAAGATGATTTTCCTTATGAGCGCATCTATAATATCCAACAATTTTCAGTTTGAAATTTATTTTTGATGGATCTAAAAACATGGCTGGCATAGGGATTGGAATCTGTAAACACCCCAAATTTTCCTCATCCATTCTCAGACAATTCCCCTCGTGCAGTGCCAACCCTGTTAGATCTGTGTAGGAGTCCAACCCCAAGTTTGTGTCAAAAAACTATCATTTTACCCACCTTCATTAGGAAAATTATCATTTTACCCCTAGGTCATCCCATACCTCTGGTCAGTCGGAGTCAACCAAGCTCATTGGTCAGTTTAGAACAGTTAGATTGACAATCATTTCTAGCTCACCTGAGCTCACAGTGAGAATGCCATTTTCATTTCTGACCATTCCTACCAAAATGGGATCATTTCTTCATAAATGAGCTCATTTCTCATTCAAATCCAAGCCAATTGTCTCTGAGTCAGTCATTCTCGGTCAATCCTATTCTCCAGAGTCTAGCTTGAGCTCACCAGAAGTTCAAGTGCTCCAATTTCAGTTCAAAATCATTTTCAAGTGTCTAGGAACCTATTTTAACCTGTTTCAGCTCATTTAGCTGAAATTGAGCCAAGTCTAGTCAATTAAGCTAGTGTTCAAGCTTCAATTTTAGTTCATCTCAATGTTATTGACCTTTGTTTCAGCTCAAACCCAGCTCATGTTCATAATTCACTTTACTCCCATGACCATTTCTCACCATTTCTCTAAAAATGACAGCTTTTCTTGATAATTTAGTCGAGGAATTCAGTTGAGTCAGTGTCTTGTCAATTCACTTGAGTTCTAAAACCCTAGAACCCATCTCAATCCAGTTCATTTTAGTTCAAATCAGTTCAAACCCCAATTTTCAGTCACTCTGGCCCGGTAGAGCCTGAAAACCATTTCTTGGACCATTTTGTAAATTTTATCAATTTTAACACTTTTTAAACTAGTATAAGTGTCAATTAAAGTCCAATATCCAAAATTCTTCATTCAGGGTCTGCATTTCATGTCATTTCTCATCATTTCATATCATTTCTCAGTATTTCATAACATTTTATCACATTTCATTTCATTTTCGAAGTCCAGAACTCCAGTTTTATAAATTTCAATCCAGATTGAGTTTTAAAAGTTTTCATAAATCAATTTCAAACCCTAGGTTTCCAAATTTGACATTTTTACCCCTAGGATTCTAAATTTGGAAATATTTTCTTGATAAAAACAATCTGGATTTCTTTCAAACTCAAATTTTCAAATTCTAAATTGGATTTGCTTCACAACAGAGTATGAAACTTCAAATTCAGAACTCATTTCAAAAACTACCAAAAATAGCTCGTTTCATCCAGAAATTTCTAAAAAGACCATTATACCCCTATGATCTTCAAAATGAATTTCAAAATTGAAAAATGGGCCCACTCTGAGATGACTTATTCATTTGCATTTCCTTTTAATAAAAAAAATATTTTGTTTCTTATATTCCCTTTTTATTTTATTACATTTTTTTTATAAGTGGTGGGACCCACAAGAGGGGTCGACCAACCCTCTCCCCCTCTTTCCTTTTATTTTTCTCCTTTTCTTTCCCTTTTCCTTTTCTTTCCTTCTCATTTTTTCTTTTCTTTTCTTTGCCTTTTCCTTCTTCTTTCTTTCTTTCTCCTTCTTTTCTTTTTCTTCCTTCTCTTTCTTCCCTCTCATTCTCATTCACGTATCTCCCTTCTCCCTTCCTTCTTTCTTCCTTCTTTCCTCTTTCTTTTTTTTTCCCTTTTCTAATCCACGTTACTCCATACGGCTGGCTCTCTTGGGATGATTTGATTAACCCTTCTCAATCCCTAAGTTTAGACCTCATTAAAAACCTAAGTTTCTTTATTATTTTTTTTAACAACACCATACGGTGAAGGCTTGAAAGCCTCTCTCTTGTCAACCCTAACACCACACGGCTAGACTTTTGAGCCCTTCTCTCCTATTCTCTGTCAACTCTAGCAGCCTCTCCTTGGCTGCAACTTTTATCACTTTCAACCTCCAACAAGTGCAGCCACCGCTGGTAGTCACCACCGGTCCATCCTGCAACCTCCTCCAAGACAACAGCCTTTCAACTTTGGTTCCAACCAATAGCCTTTTCTTCAACAGTAGTTGTTGCACCTCCAACTGCATCAAACTTTTCAGCCAGCCATCTTGCTGCTGCATCTCTAGCCTCCACTGCACCAGCCGGTCTACCACCATCGCCTCCCTTCAAACACCAAGGTTGCAGCCCCCTTTCATTGAAGCAATCATTGGCTCCAGCCGTTCCACTCCCAACCACTGCAGCAAGGTCTCCAAGGTAAGATCGGGCACAATTTTAATATTTTATATAGGTAGCATGATAATTCATAAAAAAAAGAGGCCTTTGAGTTATGTTTTTTTTGCAATCACCAACGTGGGATCTGGTTCAAAACCAGATTCATGTTCATAAACGAATGCTTTACAAATTTTGAAAGATGTGAAAGGATGGCCTTTCACAACAAGTGCTATTAGATGAGACGATTCATCCGTTCCATGGATGAGATCCCTCATTCTGATAGCCAATAGAAAGCTCCAATGTATATCCCTAATTTTTTTTATTTTATTTTTTTATTTGATTTTGTGGATTTTCACATTGATATTCATATTTTCAAGTGCTATATTCAAGTTTAAGGTATTGATTTGCATCCATTTCATAGGCTTAGTTTGATCTTATTAAAGTTTTGTTATTATTTCATAGACTCTAATTTGTGTACATGTAACAATCATCATTTTATGTGGAAATTCTTGTCATTAAATCTGGAAAATTTTATGGTGAGTATATATATTTGTTCCTGATCCCCTGTAAAAAATCTGGTTCTTTTTGAGGTTTGTAGGCTCTTAAAAAAAAATAGGATGTTGAACTAGGATTTTACCCTTCTGAAAATTCCAGGTTTTGTTTTAACAGACAAGAACACCAGAGATCTCCTAGATGAATAATACAAATCATCCTAAAAAAAATACAGTGGATCCTTGTTGAAATCTATTGTTTCTAAGTATTTTTTTAGATTTTTATAATAAGGTTTAGTTTCTGTTAAAAATCAAGTTTTTCCAAAACCTGTAAAAATCTCAAATTTTCCTTGTTAGGGTCTAGACCGACCCTAATCTGCTGTGATGCTTCAATCTATAGGTTGGATGTCAAAACTTTCAACATTGAAGTTATTCCTCACTATTTTTTCTATCATTCTCCAAATTGTGAGAACTTTAGGAGCAACCTAGATGTTTTTCCCAGAATTAAACTCCATGTCTGTCAAATTCGAGTGTTTGAGAATTACAGAGATCTAGATCTCTGATAATCCTTTGCTCTCTTTCAAACCATAACTCGAATTCTAAAACTATAAAAATAGAAAACTTTCTTATGTTTATCAGGGACATTATTTCAAAATTCCAGCCATTTTCTCTACCATTTTTTATTTTTCCCATATTTTTTCCCAAAATCTGTTAGTCTGCCCTAAGTCCTAGAGTCGTCGGATTCCGATCCGACTTTCCGAAGTTGTCAAGCTTCGATCATAGGTCAAAACTAGAATCTATAAAAGGAAAAAATCTTTTTCTAACTGTCCTCTGTCACCCCATAAAGTTTGAGAAATTTTTATGGTAGTTTAGTACCCAAAATTCAATTTAGAGTTAGCATTTTAGACAAAATCTTGATTTTTAGGATTCATAGTTAATTTTATATATTAAAAAAATATCAAAAATATAGATTTTCGAGTTCCATTCTGTTTTTAGGGTAAGTTTAGGTGTCCATGCTAAATTTGGTTCAATTCCAAGTTCATTTGCTTTGTGTGTTAGTTTATTTTTAAATTCAGAGGCGAAAATTAAGTTAAATTCAGTATTTTGTGATATTATTGCCATTTTAGGGTTTTCATCATGTGAATAAGCATATCATATCATACTAGGGTTAATTTCAATATCATTTGTATTTCATATTTCCCATTTTTGCAAAATTTATTTCAGAAAACCCTGGTTTCAAGACCATAGTCTTGTTATCAAGGGCATTTTGCTCATTTTGATCTCAATTTCAAGATTCCAATCTTTAATTTTCTAAATTTTTATTCATATAATCATATTTCATCATATTGTGTTTAATTTTATTTCATTTGATTTTCAAATTTCCAAATTTTATAAAAATTCTCTCAAAAAACCCTGATTTCAAGGTCATCAGGGGTATTTTTGTCATTTTTATTCCAATTTTGAATTTCCAAGTTTATTTTCGAATTTGATTACTTATTTTTCATGTTTATATCAAAGGGGCTATGAATTAGGGTTTACATTTGGATAATATCCGATAATTTTCAATATTTTCGGATAAATCCAGATAAACCTACATTTTTGTGCTAACATGTTTTCTAGTTTTGCAGGAACATTCAAGAAGGAGATTTGGTTATTTTATTTCTTTTCTTTTGTTTAATTCAATATAAAAAAGCAATGTAATATCTGGAACAAGAGTTACTTTTCAGCTTAGAATAGGACTGCATCGCATATAGTTTAATTTCTGAAAATTTCAATATCTGATATATCATTCATGCACATTTTTTTAAAAACACTATGGCTAACACGAATGACACATGCACAAGCTCTTAGGGAGTTTACAAACTTGGTGGGATTTGTATTTATGACCATAGTCAGAATACAAAGAAAACCAAGATTTGTAATCTCCGTATTAGCCACATTCAGCCTACACTCTTAGGCTAATTTCAAAAATGCACTGCATTTCTCAAAACTCAAAAGGACTTTTCCAATTCCTCAATGAAATATCTTTCAAATTCACATTCACTCATTCAATTTGCATCATTTTCAGTCTCTTTTCACAATTTCATTTTAAAGAAATTGATTTTCTCAAAAATTTCCAAGTCTTTCTCAGGATTTGATTTTCTCAAAACTCTGAATTTTCAAATGAGATTTCAAAGTATTTCTCAAGTTCAAATCATGATTTTCCAAGGTTTTCACATTCTCAATTTCATTCTAAAATCCTAAAATCAATTTTCTCAAAAACTTTGAATTACTTCTGAAATTGATTTTCCCAGAATTCTCAAATCCTATTCAGAAATCGATTTTCTTAGAAAAAGCAATTCTAATCTCAAAAAAATCGATTTTCTTAGAGTTCCCATTCTCCTGAGAATCCATTTTTCATCCAAGATTCATTTTCCAATGCAAATTCCTGATTTCCAATGGAATTAAATGATTTTCCCAAGAAGTCCATTTTCAAGCACTTTTCCAATCATTTTCCATGTACATCTCAATTTTCCAAAGCAAACATCATATTTCTCAAATTTGCATCTTTTCAAAATTCCATAGCACATGCCTGATTCTCTGTGAATTCTAGAAAAATAGAGCATGATTTAGATAATTTAACTTAGTCAAAGCACACATTTGATCCTTGGTTCAATTACCCCTGATAAAGGTGCCAGAAACGGTTGAACCTCGTACCGACAGACGGATCCCATTCCACAAAATTTTCCCACAAATTTTCAAAACAGAGACGAGTAATTTTCAAAACCAATTTTCAAAACTTTGGTCGAGTTTGACTCACAGAAACGTTCTCTCACTCTCGTAGAGGGAAGGGGAAAAATTTTGCGATGATAACAGAATCTTACTGGTTACACCGAAGAAGGAAATGATCCCTTATTCTCTCAAACTCAGCTCTTAATGCACTCATAACATGTCCAAGTATGAAACTCTAATACAAGGCCAAAGAATTTTGCAAAGTTTCAACGTCAAGAGAGTGCATGCTTTTGGCGATTCATTGCTCGTCGTCAGTCAGGTCAAGACTGAGTGGCAAGTAAAAGATCAAAAATTAATTTCCTATCAAAAAATTGCTTCAACCCTCATCGACAACTTTGAGGAATTTCAACTCAATCATATCAAAAGGGAATACAACCAGATAGCCGACAGTTTGGCTAGCTTGGCGTCCATCGTGTCCTTTAAAGAAGGCAAATCATGTTGTTCTTTTGTGGTTGGCAGACTTGATCAACCTGCCTTCATTTCAGTTATTCAGATAAATCAGGTTGAGCAAAGGAAGAAACCTTGGTATCAAGACATCAAAAATTTTATTGAAACTGGTGATTTTCCATCAAAGATGCCAAAAAGGGAGAGACAGGCAATCCAGCGCATGTCCGCTAGATATTTCATCCTCGCCGATGTCCTTTACCATCGTGGATTCAGTTCTAAGTACACCAAATGCTTAGACAAAGATGAAGCTATGAAAATTGTCCAAGAGGCCCATGAAGGTATTTGCAGTGGTCACGTTGGTTACCAAACTCTCGTCAAGCAGATCATTCGAGCAGGATACTACTGGAAGATCATGCAACAAGATTGCTATCACTTTGTAAAGAAGTGTGTCAAATGTCAGATGCACACACCTTCCATTCATGCGCCTACCACATATTTGTAATCAGTTGTTTCTCCGTGGCCATTATCTATGTGGGCTTTCGATGTCGTGGTCCCAATTACTCCTTCTGCTTCCAATGGTCACAAATATTTTCTTGCCGCAACAAAGTATTTTACCAAATGGGTAAAAGCTATCACACTGCGTACAGTGGAAGGCCGCCATGTGGTTTCTTTCATTCACAAAAACATTCTTTGTAGTTTTGGCATACAACATGACAATGTTTCATACAATGGTAGCTATTTCAAAAATGAGAGGATGAAGATTTTCTGTTCAAAATTCAGAATTCATCACCATGTTTTAGCTCCCTATTATCCTCAAAAGAATGGTCACGGAGAAGCCACCAACAAGATCTTAATTCGTATCCTGAAGAGAATCGTGGAAACAGACTGTGATTGACACGAGAAAATCCATGATGCACTTTGGGCATACTGAACCACTATTCGGACTCCAACCAATGCTACTTCTTCGGAGCTGGTTTATGAGATCGAGATAGTGTTACCTCTTCATGTTTAAAAGCATGCCCTCAAATTTGCGTCACTCTTAGAATTGACGCTTGATCAGTATCAGCAACAGAGGTTGGTACAACTTGATCTGCTGGATGAAAGAAGGCTCAAGGCAGTCGAGTATGCCCAATTTTATCGTCAGAGAATAGCCTGACACTATGCTAAATCTGTCATCCAGAGAAGATTCTGGGTTAATGATATAATTCTCAGATCAATGGCTCATCTCAAACACCATTCGCGTGGCAAATGGTCATCGAATTGGGAAGTCACTTACGTGGTTAAGGAAGCATTACCCCACAATTCATATCGTTTGATAAACACATATGGAGTGGAGTTGTCAGATCCTATCAATGCCTTACATTTGAAGAAAATTTACACTTGAAATGTTCATTCTATCCTTTGTATTCTTCAAAGAGTCTTCTACAATAAACAATGATCTTTTATTTCCAAACTTGTTCTCTTCTATACTGGGGCATCTTTTATGGAAGTTTATTTTACTTTAAAATTTCTATATGCAGGCAAAAATCCAAATAAAATTCTTCATCATCAATTTCCTCATCCACCCCATTCAGGATAAGGGGTAATCCTGAAACATTATTTTCACCCATAACATCCAGTGAACATACAGGATTAAGAGGGTCTCTCACCATCAATTTTATCATATTTTGAATCAGTTCTTTTCGTTCTCATTCAGGATAAGGGATAAATCCTGAAATCATGCCACATGAACAATGCAACTTTGTTCAAATCATAAGCCATCTTGGGTTAAGAGCACTCATAAATTTCTCAAGAGTCTTCAAAAAATTGGCAATCTCCAGATACAGTTTGCAATCTTTACCAAATTTCTTAAAATTTTCAATCTTAGATCAAATCCTCTTCTTAAAACCAGTCCTCGCATTGGTTATTTTCAAAATTCTGATCCTAGATCGATTCCTTTTCCAAAAACCCAGTCCGCAAACTGGTTATTTTCAAAATTCTCGATCTTAGAATCGAACCATTTTCGAAACCCAGTCCACGAGTTGGTCATTTTCAAAAATTTCGATCATAGATCAAATCATCTTCTAAAACCCAGCCCCAACACTAGTAATGTCCGATCATAGATCGAACCACTTTCTAAAATCAGTCCCAGCACTAGTCATTTTCAACAATTGATGATCTTAGATTGAACCCATTCTTAAAACCCAGTCCTCGTACTGATCACTTTTATCAAAATTGTTGTTCTTAATGAACCGATGTTGTACTTAAGTAAACCGATGTTGTTCTTAATTGAACCGATGTTGTTCTTAAGTGAACCGATATTGTTCTTACAGAATGGATGTTGTTCCTATGGAACCAATATGAATCCTCTTTTGAACCATCCCTTCTGATCCGATCTTTCATCAAAATCTTAGCTCAATCATTTTCTGACTTTCGATTTGCATTTCTATCAATTCCAATCATTTTTTTAACCTTCGGGTTGCAATTTTGTCAAATGACGATTATTTTTTGACCTTCGAGTTGTAATTTTGCCAATGATAAGTCTTTTAACTTTCGAGTCAAACCTATTTTCAAGTTGGCCCAACATCTCAATCAGTCATTTCGCTTGTGGAGGACTCTTTCTTACAGAGAGAGTTCGAGGGGGCTCGTTCCTCTCAAGCAACCCATTTTTTTCTTTCGTTCGCAAGAACCCTGTTTCTAGAAAGGGTTTGAAGGGACTCGTTTATACACAAAGAAACCCTTTCTTACAGGGAGAGCTCCGACGAAAGCTCATTTTCTTTTGTGGCCCCCAATTCTTTCATTTTGGCCTCCCTGTCATAGAGAATCCTTTTCCACGAAGAGTGTAACGGACTCGCTCCTCTATGATATATTTTCTGACTCACTTTTGACCACCTTTTCATAAGATAAGCCTAAGGTTAGGGAGTTTTGACGAAAACTTAATTTCTCTTCGAAAGTTCTGTTTTGCAAACACCTCATCTTTAGGAAAAAGAGAAGTATTTTTTTGTCTCCCCATTCAGGTCAAGGGTTAAACCTGAACTTCTCTTGGGAAAAAGAGAAGTAAATTTCATCCATGGATTTATTAATTTGACATCAGGTAATTCTTTCACCAAGGGTTCCAGGATATTTTACCAATTTGTTACTAAAACTACTTGTTGATTTTAAAATTTTATTGCACAAAAGAATCACCTCAAATTACCTCTAATATTCTTTCCCAAAAAGGTGAAACTTCTTGCGAAAAAGAGCAAATTTTTTTTCTTTTCCTATTGGTCAACCGAAAGGATGAAAACAAAGTCTTTGATATGACCGCAAAGGAATATTCAATGATTTTGAAAGGCCAGAAATGAATTAATATTGATCATAGCTATGGCGCATTTCAAAAACAATTTTCTAGCAATCAGGCGGTGGAAATACCTGGAGCAATAAATAATCCACTCAATTTTTCTAATAAAGCAAGCGTAATTAATTATCTGCAAAAGAAATCTCTCTACTATCGTCAAGTTAAAGATCGATAGGCGAGTTAGACCCCTGGGGACAAAGAAGATTTGGATCATCTTCAAGTTGAAGGCGCATGTGACAGATCCTTCCAGAAAAAGTTCAAGATCATCGCCGAGTTGAAGGCTGATACGATGAACCTCTCGATAAACCCTAAAAGATATTTGATTACCATCGAAAGATTTCAATAAAAAAAACAATATCATTAGTGTATTTCCTGAAATAAAGAAGGATCGGACCACCTCCAAGTTGAAGGAGCGTGTGATGTACCCTTCCAAAGAAAATCAGATCACCTCCAAGTTGAAGGAGCGTGTGATATACCCGTTTAGAAAAAATCAGAACATCTCCGAGATGAAGGATTTGATGTGATGAACTTCTGGCCAAATCCCAAGAAAGCTCAATGTCTCAAAAAGAGTGCAAAAAGATCATCATAGGAAAACCCCAGATATCAAACTGCCAAAATTGTCAAAAATTATTTTTACTTATGTGAAATTCTTTTGTCAATATCTTTTCATCATTTGCTTTTATAAAACTGAGAATAATTTCTCTCTTCTCATATCAAGGAAATTGATAGCTTCCTTGAAGAAGCCCAACGACAACAAATTCGAATTTTGATTCTTGATTCAATAAGAGTTAACCTCGTTGGAGGAAATACTTTAGGCAAAAAAAAGAATATCTTTTGCATATATATGCACATTTTCAATATTTGAATCAGCTACAATTTTATCTTGTTGGCAAAATTTTCTAGATATCCTAACATGAAATAAGAACTTGATTTTCTTTTGATACATTCGGGCACCCCATTTATCCCTTTTTTTTGGACTTGATAACCAAAGTTTTCAAGATCCTTCCCTTCTGTTTGGTCTAAGCGCTCGGGCTCTCAGATCTACACATTTCCCTTCTTTCCCCACTGTCCCACCATAGACAGTTATTTTTCAGGTTCAAGATCGAGCCTGGTTGCGCAAAAGGTCATTTTAAAAACTCACTTCAGTCTCAGTCTTAAGACGCCCCATTCTGTATCCCTTTTTAAAGCTTCAGGGACCCCATTTTCTATGCCTTTTTTAACCCTTTCCAGATTCTTTGTGCAAATTTGGAAGTCCCATCATGGTTTCTTCATTCGAGGATTTCATATTTCTTTCGTTCCCGTTCAGGTAAGGGTTAAACCTGAGCCTTATTCTGACGAGGTATTTCTTTCATTCCCGTTCAGGTAAAAGTTAAACCTGAGCCTCATTCTGACAAGGTATTTCTTTCGTTCCCGTTCAGGTAAGGGTTAAACCTGAACCTCATTCTGATGAGGTATTTCTTTTCTCATTCGGGTAAGGGTAAAACCTGAGCCTCATTCTAATGAGGTATATCTTCGTCCCATCCAAGTTAAGGGTTAAACCTGAATCTCTACGATTTCAAAAGTTTATCTTGTCTCAGCCGTGAGACTTCTCTCTGATCAAAATTTCCCTTTTTTCAAAGCTTTAGGGACTTCATTTTTCCTTGCCTTTTGCAATCTCTTTCGAATTTTTCTTGCAAAATTCAAAAGTCCATCACAATTTCCTCATTCTTTTATCCAATCATTTCACTCTCGAGGATTTCATCCACCTCGAAGCCATTCAGGATAAGGTGCAAAACCTGAACCTCACTTCATGAAAATCATTTTTATAATCAATTCTTTTGCACCCAGTCATATTTTCCCTAACAGGGGCATTTTTATTTTTGAAAGTTGATGTGTTTTTCTTTGCTACTAAGCTCGACTTTCAATCGGATTAGCAACAAAGAGGGGCATCTATAAAGACCTCAAATTTTCAAAGTCCATTCCAAACATCCTCGATCATTTCACAAATGTCAGTACCCTGCAGGGCAGTATCAAGTCTCACCCTTAGGTCCACTCCAGTATAGAGGTCCGTTTTACCTCTTCGAGTCAATAAAATTACCATTTTACCCTGAGTCACCCTTAGATGTTTTGTCAGTTAGGTTTAACCAAGCTCATCTCAAGTTCAGAAAAGTTAGAATGTTTGTCATCTCTAGCTCCTTTAGGCTCACGATGAGTGAATCCTGATCATTTCTGAGCATTTCAGCAAAATTAGCTCATTTCAGGCGAAGTGAGCTCATTTTTAGCTTGATTCCTAACCAAACTGTCCCTGAGTTAGTTAAATTCATTAGATCCCATCCCAGTGAGTCTGATCTAAGTTCACTAGGAGTTTGAACAACTCAGTTCTTGTTCAAAGACACTTTTTTTACACCCAGACCTTTGTTTCAGCTCATTTTAGCTCATTTGAGCTCGATTCAATCTAAATCAAGCTAACTCTAGTTGGCTGAGCTAGTGTTTTAGCTCCAAGTTTAGTTCATCTGAGTATAACTGACTTCTGATTTAGTTTGTTCTGATCCAATCCAGTTCAAATGAGTTCAGACCAGTTCTATACCGTGTTTCTACCCCTGTAGGGAAAAAACAAAAAAATATAAATTTCTTCAAGACACTGTTTCTAACATTTTTTTGAACTAAGACAAGTCCTAATTCAGACTTGGATCAATTCCTTCATCTAATATCTTATCAATATCTGAGATTCGATCCATTTCAATTCAAATATTGGATCCAATGCTAGATCTGGTGTCTAATTTCTTCTCGGACCTAGATTTTCTATCTGATTCACTTAGAAATCTATATCCAGAGTCAAATTTTATTCTTTAAACCTGGAACATATCATCATATATCCAAGATCCAATTAAACCATTTCAGATCTATTTCAGTCTGGATCACAATCTGATCCATTCAGAAGTTTAATTCAATCAAATTTCTGAACTTAGATTCATTTAACATCTGATATGGAATTTCACTTCTTGATTTCTGATTCAGATCCAAGATTCAATTCCATTCTCAGAATTGGATCCAAGATCTAAAATCAAAAACCTAATTTTATTATGAATTTAGGGCTTTTTCCATTTTTAATTCTTCAGAAATCCATATTCAGGGTTCAATTTCCATTTTTGAACCAATTTCCTTCAAATCGAGATCCAAATCCAGTCTTTTTCAAAACCTCAAATTTAGATCCTATTCAAAATTCAATTTTTATCCTAATTTCAAAATCAATTCTTGAATTTCAAATTCAAAATTCATCATTTTGCAAAAAATCCTTTGAAAAATATCTTGGATCCAGTTCAAAATTTAGTTTGGATTTTGAAATGTCAAAATGGATTCAAATCCAGTTTTAAAATCCAATTTTTATTCAAAATCAATTTGGGGATTTCAATTTCAATTTCAAAATCCAATTTGTATCACCAAATTAAAAAAAAACTTTGAATTTCAAAAATTCTTTGAAAATTACCCTAGATCCAGTTCAAAATTCAGTTTGGATCTTGAAGTGTCAAAATGGATCCAAATCCATTTTCAAAATCCAACTTTTATTCAAAATCAATTTGGGGATTTCAATTTCAAAATCAAAATTCAATTTTTATCCCTAATTTCAAGATAATCTTTGAAATTTCAGAAACCAAAATCATTGTTTTGCAAAAATTCTCAAAATTTCAATTTGGATCCGGTTTTTACCCAATTTGGATTTTATAAATCAAAGATTGAATTTTTGAAGTTCAAATCCTCTTTTTATTTTCATATTTCATTTCTCTTTTCTTAATTTTTAAAATAAAAAATGTTGTTTTCAAAGAGGGGTGCCACTTGGTATTTTCAAAATAAAAAATCAAAATCGTTTTTACAAAACTTTTAAAACCCTCCTTGCTTTTAAAAATCCCACATATGCATCACCCACAAGGTGATGTCATGTGTCAAATTTTCACGTAATTGGCTATTCTGCCCATCTATAAAACCCAAAAATGACTCACATGGGCACCCTCTTGCAAGAGGGTGCCACATGTCAACCCTTTTCACAAAAGGGCATTCTTGACCATTTAACAAAATAGAAAAGAGCCACATGGGGTTGGCGCCAACTCTATGTAAGCCTCCTTTGCCACATGGGCACCCATGTGCAAGAAGGATGCCATGTGTCAAAGATTTTATAAAATGGCATTTATGCCCATTTACAAAAAAGGGAAATGCCCACGTGGGCTTGGCACCACCTTTTTTAGATTTTTTAGTCTTATATCTATCATTTTGGCTTAAGCTATCCCCAATCTCAACTATAAATAGACCCCTTAGGGGTATCTCTCTTCCATAAGTTGAAGTTTGAGAAATTGAGAGAACAAAAAAATTCTCTTTCTCTTCTCTTCTCCTCTCTCTTCTTCTCTTCTCACTTAAGAGTTGATGAGTTTTCCAAAGAAGAAAACTCTTCTCCTTTGCATTGGTCTAAGCTTGGATTGGTGGCTGAGCAAGCTAAGGAATAAGCTTCCCTCCTCCTTGAAGTTGACACCATTCTTGAGAAGATTCAAGCTCTCTTCAATCCAAGGGAGGCCTCCTTTATCTCTCTTTGATTTTCTTGCAATTTTTTATTCTATAGGATAGATCTTTTCTCAAATTTCTTGCTAATTTCAAAAGATAACTATGTAGATTTAGTTTAATTCCATGTTAATTTTCATTTGTATGTTTTGATCCATTTAATTTGCTATTTACTTTATGCATTTTCATTTCTAGCCATTTAGAATTAGGATTTCATCTTCAATAGATCAAATTCTACATTCTATGGGCAAAATCAATTTCAATTTATGCCCCAATGCTTTTGATTTCATTTTAGATGCTTTCATTTATATTTTTACATTATTTTCATTATTATATATGATCTAGAATGGTAGATCTCATGTTTGATCATTGGATCAAACCACTTATGAGATTCTATTCCATTCAATTATGTTAAGATGATATTTTTAATTCTGGTCTATTTTTGCTCTCAATATTTTACATATAATTAAGTCTTATTTTAATCTAATTTTTTTATCACATCTCTATCAATGTGTTTTCAGGATCCACACCAAAAATCAGATCAATCTAAATTGGTTTGATCTCTAAAAAAAATCGAGATTTGGACCCCACTATTTTGAGTCATCTAATTTTTTCTTGAAATTAGATCAACTTGTTGGAGTGATTTCTCCCTAACTAGAGATGATCTTTCAAATCTATAAAAATAGAAGTCTCCAGCATTGAATCTAGTCTTTTTCAAATTTTTGTGAATTTCTATGGTGTTTTCATATCTATTTTTGGCAAAAAACCGCAACTCTGTTATACTGTGTCACTTTTAGGGTTTGGTTTTTAACCCATTTTGTCAGAGTCATATCGCCCTAATGGGAGATCATTTTCAAGATCTGTAAAAAGGATCCTCTCTATCTGCATGTCTAGTTTCGTCATGTACATATTCATCCAATTTTATGAAATATTTCTATTTCTTTTGTATTTTAAGTTAGGACACTATCTGTTTTCAATTTCAGGCATTATTTAGACTTAAAATCAACTTGTTGTATTCATATCTCCCTAATGAGAGATCATTTCATTTTTTAGATTTGTAAAAAAGAGTTTTATCCTTAGAATGTCTAGATTATGCATGTCAGTTTTCATAAATTTTCATTAAGTTTTCAACTGTCATTCAGATAAAAAATCAGAAATCTATTGATTTTTCTTTCACAGGCTTTTATAGATTTTTGACCAACTTGATCAGATTGGATCTCTCTAATGAGAGATTATTTTCTAGATCTGCAAATTGAAGATTTTTTCTTGATATGTCTAATTCATCTCTGTGGATTTTTAACAATTTTTAAGAAGTTTTCATATCTAATTTTGATAAAAAATCAGAACACTACCATTTTGCCATTTTAAGCGTTTCTCGAATTTCATTTTAACTTGTTTAGATGTGTCCTCTTTAATGAAAATCATTTTCAAAATCCGTAAAAAAAGTTTTCTTTCATTTTAGGTCTAGTTTATCCACATAAATTTTATAAATTTCTGACATGTTTATGGATTTTTCCTTTATTTTTCGGGGCATAACAATGCTAAGTTATGGATTTTTCTTTAATTTTTCAATAATTGAACAAAATCCATAAATGCCCACATTTATTTCTAACATGTTTGTACATTTTGTAGGATTTTTTTTTCTTTTCAATTAACATAATTCATTCAAGGTTGTAATAATTATATTAATGAGAAATTTACTTTATGCTTAATTTAGAATGAATGAACATATTAGTTCAATTTTTCTTCATTTTAATTTGTTTCATTTTTAAATTTTTCTTAAAAACACTATTAAAACATGAATGGCATGTACACTATTTAATAAAGGATAAATAATGCTAAGTAAAGTTTGTATTTACAGCCATAATCAAAATATGAATAATACTTAAAATTATTATTCTTTATTAAAATTCAAAAATCGCCTTACACTCTTAAATCAATTTAAAAAAGCATCATATTTCACAAAAGATGTATTTTCTTCCTTTATTAGAATCCAAAATAAAGATTAATTCGAAGTATATTCGTGGCCATAGTCATAAATATATGAAATTTAATCTTGTTTTAATTCTATAAAGGCACAAAATTAATTTCATGCTTTATTAAAATTTAGATAAAAATTAAATTATAATATGTTTGTGGCCATAGTCATGAATATATTAAAATTTAATCTTATTTTAATTCTATTAAAGAATGAAATTTTCTTTTAAATTCAATCTCAAACAAATTCTTTTAATGCATTCATCATTTAAGATTGAATTGCATCATTTTTTTATTTATTTTAAGTTAATTTCAAATCTCCAAGTGATTTTCGAAATAATTTTCAAAAACAATTTTTGTTTCTAAATTCAAAATCATTTTTCGATTTCCATTCACAAATTCAAACTTATTTTCAATTTCATTCAATTTTAAATCCTATTTCAAATATCTATTTCCAATTTCCAATTTCCAATTTTCAATTTTCAATTTCCAATTTCTAATTTTTATTTCTAAATTTTCCATTTTCAAATTTCATATTCCAAACTTTTGAATTTCATTTCACTTTTAAATATTAAATTTAATTCTTTATTTCTTTCAAAATTCAAAATTTTGAATTATATTTTCATTTCAAATTCAATTTTAAAATTTTCAATTCTAAATTCTGAATTTTGTTTTAAATCTTAATTTAATTCTAAATCAAATTTTGAATTTCACTTTGAATTTCAAATTCTAAATTCAGAATTTCATTTCCAAATCTCAATATTGATTTTTAATTTACAAATTCAATTCCATTTTCAATTCTAAATTTTCCATTTCAGATTTCAATTCCAAATTTCATTTAAAATTTTTAGATTTTAACTTCAATTTTTAAAGCAATTTCAAGGTTAAAAAAATGAAATTTGAATTCAATTCCGAATTAAATTCCAATTTCAATTCTAAATTTCAAATTCAAATTTTCAAACTTTAATTCTAATTCCAATTGACAATTCAATTCTAATTTTTAAATTCAAGATTTTTATCTTGATTCAAAATTCAAACTTCAAATTCTAAGTTTGAATTTCAAAGTCTAATTTCACATTTCAAATTCAATTCTGATTTAAAAGTTCAAACTTAATTTCGACTTCAATTTCAAATCTAAAACTTTGATTTGAACTTTCAAATATCAGACTTAACATGTTTTCCAAGCAAATTCAAAGACTAACTTTGAATATTTTTTTAAATTTTTAGTCAAGCAATCTCTAAGTTACCCTTCATTCATTTTTCAAGCTCACTTCAAAATGATTTTGAAAAATTCTTAAGTTAAAACAGGAATTTTTGAATGATTTTTTTTTTAAGTTGAGTTCGAAATTCACTTGAAAAAACTCTGAAATAATTTCAACACTTTTAAAACCAAGCAATTCTTCAAAGCATACATTTCTTCATTCTTATAGCACAAATATGATTCCATGTGCATTTAGGACTTAGAATAATTACTTAGACAAATCTGGGCAAGTTAAAGGCATAAATTTGATCCTTGGTTCGATTACCTCTAGTAAAGGCGTCAAGAACGATTGAACCTCGTACTGCCAAGCAAATCTCATCTCCTCATTTTCCCACAAATTATAAAAATGGAGGTGAGTAAATTTTCAAACTCTTTTCAAAAGGTCAAGTGATACCTTGCGAGAGTTTTATCTTTTCCCTTAAAAAAGGAAAAAAAGAATTTGCAACGATCATAGCAGACCAAATTTTAACTTATTCAGAGTTGATTTGGCTAGGTTTTTAAGCGTTTTTTCAAAAACTGGTTTATCAGAGAATCACATTTTAGGACAGACCAATTTTTAGAATTTAGGTGTTCTTGAAATGCTAATCTCTAGAGATTTTGGATGAATTTCTGAGTTCTATAAAAAGGATATGATTCCTGCACGTGTTAGAAATCCAACAAAACAAATTTCATCAAAATTAGATTTTATTTGACCCTTCAAATCATCTATTTTCTAAAGTCCGTAAGAAAGTTAATTTTGACTATAGCGAGAGCAAAATAGGCATTTCAATAGTTAATTAGATTTCTATAGTTTTTCATATTTTTTTGTTGCTTACATAGTTTAATTACAAAATTTAACGTAGTTAGTATTAGAATAAATTAGATGTTTTTATAAAATTAGCACAGTAGTGTAGTTTTTATTGTAATCATAAATTAGTGTCATAATTAGTTCTTTATAATTAATTGCAATTATATTTCTAAGTTAGTTGTAATAATATCACTTTCTATCTTTTTATTTTTATTTTTATTTTTATAGGGTTACAAGCATACTACAGGTTAAAAGGCATTTTAATGTCAATGGATTAAAGACCATACTTACAAAAGGACAAAAATACCCTTTTGGACTTGAAGGAGTGCTCGAGCAACATAGTTTAGATTCTTATAATTTTTTAGTTAATTTTTATTCATGATTAGTGTTTGAATTAACTTGTACTTCTCCCTATAGACATTTTGAAATATTAATAAATTGAAGTATTTAGATTTGAATTTGGATATTATCCTGTTTCTTGTGGATTTGACCCGTACTCACTACGAATGTGGAAGTTCAGTTTTTATATATTTGGTTGCCAATTTTCCAAAATATTTATTGAAAATTATCTTTTAAAATCTTTGCAAAAACAACAACCAATATGCTATGATTTTAGTGTATTGGAAAAGATGTATGTTTTATGAATTTGTGTTCTTTCCATGCCGGTGTGTAGGGTATTTTCCTACTGGGTTGTGGCTAATGCCATTATATTTTAATATTTCAGGTAGTAAAAAAGCTAGAAGGCGATAACAAGAGGCTCTGAGTGGTGTCAAGAGGGTCATATTCTTTTAGGCTTGTTAGAGAAACTAAATGATTTTATTTATTTTATTGTTTTTCTTTAGTCCTGTAAACTCTGATATTTGAAACACTCATATTTGATTTATTATAATTTAATTAATGATTTAATTTAATTATTCTAGTCTTTTGAGTGTATGTTGGTAACTGTAACCCGCTCACGGTTTGAACCAAATCTAAAAAGAGTTTCTATTATGTTCCTAAAAATCATGTAAAGGGATTCATATTTAAAAAAAAAAAATCCCTAAATTTTTTGGTTTAAAAAATTGGGGCTTTACAGATTTGTATCAGAGCCTAAGTTAAATGAGTTGTGACTCTTGAACCGTGGAGGATCCAATCATCACTGTAACTATAGTCAAGCTTAATTGTGATTATTTGATGTTATTGTTGCAAGAAAATTATGGTGTGATGTGTGAACCTAAAAACTTGCGGAGACCTCACATGACAGACCTAACTTTAGGTCTTGAAACTTAAATAAACATTTGGTTTTTTTAGGGCATAAGTATTAATCTTTGAGGATAAATATTTTATCAGAGTGCGCAGTGAAATCGTGATAAACTATATTTTGGTAGTTCTTTTCTTTGATATTTATATCAAATTTTGGGAACAAAATACTTTTTAAAGGGGGTAGGATGTAAAACACAAGATTTTTTCTTAACAATTAAAATGAATAAATGATGAGCTTTATATGCATCTATGACATGAGTGTAATTTCTTGAAATTCTTGAATTTTTTTATTTCAAAATATTATAAAATTAAGTCTCGAGTTATGAAGAATATTGCAAGAATAATTATAAAATTTAAAATATGGAGTAAACAAGAAAGTAAATGATTTATATATTTTTAGATTATAGATCTCAGATAGATCATATTTATATCTAAACTTTAGTATTTGGATCCAATTTAGATTTGGATTAAATATAGATTTGGACCTTAAATTAGGTAGTTGACTTAACTAATGGTATTTGGATCTAACCCAATTAGGTTGGTTATAATATGACATTTGGATCTAATTAGAGATGGATTGAATTTGATATAACTCTGGATATTTGGATCTAATCTCATTGGATTGGACCCATAGGGCCAGATGCTTTGAATAATGTCATTATTGTTTTAAAAAAAAAATTGGTTAATTGATGGCTCACCTATTATATTGGAGTTGACCTTGACGTTTTTCATTTTGAGGGCATCAAAATCGACTATCTACATGCCCAAATTGGTGTTGATTTGAGTATTTTATCATTGACCAAAGTTCATGCCTAATTATAAGTCAAAAATTAACATTTTTCAACATAAACTAAATTTTCTTGTTGATCCATGTGTGTACAATTAAATCTAAGATCACCACTACGATCTATGTTTTGAAGGCTATCAAATCAACTATTTAAACGTCAAATTCTATTGAGTTTTTGGGTCTGTAGGCCTCCCAGAAGGTTAACATGTTACTAAAGCCCAAGCCAGGGTAAGAAGTTTCCACTTTTCTTTTATAGCTCTTGCCGATTCTACAGGCTGATCCATGGTAGATCAGATCTGGAATAGGTTTGAAAAAGGTTTTGAAAGTGTTTTTAATTCAATATCATGCATTAAAACAAATCTACAAAATCATGATTGTATGGATTTTACCTTGAATCATGTTATTTCTCCTTTAATCTTACATGAGATTGAATCTTGGTTATTCTGTCTTCATTTTTTTATCCCAACCTGTTTAAAAAAAATCAATAATCTCTATGAAAATGAAGTCAATAAATAAAACTAAAAATACTAAAGTGTTCTGCACATCTAAGGATTGAATTTAGAATATTACTTCGCTTTGTTTGGATCTGATTTGAGGCCAAAACGCCCATTACAACAAAGCACATGTTTTTTGCCTTGTCTGCATAACTGTTCCGACCAACGCTTTTAATGGTACTAAAGATCCAACCAAAACTGATCAAAATAAATTAAGAAAAATTTGGGTGAAAGGCAACATGTATAAGATGATCCTGTAAAAAGGGTTTTGTAGGCCTGGAGAAATTTCCCAAACATGGATGAATTTCTATAGTTGACAGGATCTGTCTTATATTTTTTCTAAACAGAGTTTTGTCCCAAAATTATCTTGATTTTATTATAATGCATTTTTTGGTTTTGTTTCTTGGACTGTTTTCTTGAGACATGTAAGCTTTTTCAGTAAATTTGGGAGAGTATAATTCAATCCCTGTGATTTTTGGTGGGTTTTCAAAAATGAGTTTACAGAGATCCGAATTTATACATTATAACATGTATAGATGCTTAATTATATTTTACATTACACAACATGATTAAACAACATGTTATTGCATAAAGAAACTATATTTTAATGATTGTTTAGGATTTCTTATGATTCTTGCATAGATGAAATCATATTTGAAATATTTCTTGAAGGTTTTGTGATTCTTGGATGATGTATGTTATTGTTTTAGCAATATTAACATGAATCTGATCAAATATGCATGATATGATGATGTAACAATGTTTATGGTATAAAAAATCATGATTTATTTTGATAGTTTAGATTCCAAAGAATGTATTATGGTCATATAACATCTCTTTATAACTGTAAATGATGTTTAGATACTGTTCATGGGTTGATGCATGATAAAAACTTGATATTTCATGTTTATGCTTGTTTTTTTTGTTTTTCCCATGATTTATATTGTATTTTCTATGCTATCTTGATTTTCTTGACCAATCTATTGTGGTAAAATAAATATACCTCTCAAATCAGATCACCAATGATCAAACTCTTTTATAGAGGCCTTCCAGACATCTGGGAGGTGTCTCAAAAAAATATTGGATCTTATTGGTGCTACGAAAGTGAGGGTTATGGTTGTTGCAACCCAAGATAGAAATTATGTCCTATGTGCAGAGTGATTCTTGACAGTCAATTTTGTAGAAAATCTAATAAATCAATGATTTCAAGTTAATGATGATTTTTGGACATGTCATTCACATCATATGAATAGATCTGAGAAAAATAAAAAAATTTATTTTTTTTCTGTAAATTTTAAAGGCTCACACAAATCATGGAAGATTCAAGATTTTGTAGAAAACCTGGATCTGGAACTGTCTCAAGCAGGGTCTGGTACAAAAACCTAGAAAATTAATATGATGATATTTTTCAACAAACTCAGATGATTCTGAAAGCTAACAAGCATATCTTTTATCAAAAAACTTGGAAGGACAAAATTCCTTTCGGATTGGGTCTGGTGACTATTTCTTTTGGAAGCAAGATTCTGGTAGGTTTTGTCACGAACATAAAAGCAAATTTGGGTTCGTGAATTTTTACGAGAAAACAAATTTGTTTTTTTTGAGATCTACCAATTTAAAGTTAATATCCTCTCACATGACAGTGAATTTTTATAGAGTTATATCTTCATTTTAATGGTCTCTCAGACCCGTGAACAACTTGCAAATTCTGATAGTATACATTTCTTGATTTTAGATAATATCTTGACTTGTGAAATTATGTTTCTAAAATAATGTGCTTGATTATGATATGAGATGTTAATCATACATATATTAATGTAAAACTTATCATGAATATGTTGTATTTATGCATGTGAATTATTTGGGCATGATGGGATATGAAACTGTATATTAAACATGAGATTAAGCATGATAATTAGACCAAAGGGTATGCATGATCATGCATGTGTTATTCTATGAAATTTATGGTTCATGCTAAATTGAAATGAGTCTCATGCATCATGGAGTGTGGTATGTGGCATACGATATGTTGTAAGTCATGTGAAACATGCATATATGGGGCTCTAATGCGAGTCAGGTTCGGTAGAACCAATGGGGTACTTGTGAGTACCTAGTTTGACTTTGTTATATATGCTCATATACACATACACTCTAACTGGACTCTTGGGTATTACTTAAGTTGAGTATGTACCTTGGTATACTCTTGGGTACTCCTTAATGTGAGTACGCACCTTGAGATACTCTTGGGTATTTCTTAAATTGAATACGTACCTTGAGTTGAGTTCAAATGAGCTATGTTAGGACACCTCAGTGACTATAGGAGGTGTGGGTTCGTGCTTTGTGAGCTCGTGGTTTGTTGAACTGCCCTTAGTGGAGCTTAAAGCTATTGAGCCTGGTGCTCAGTGCACCCAGTGTTGTAGTTGGACTCAATACAAATAACACCTAATAGATCATTTGTTTCAGTGGCCTACCTTGGAGAGGGTAAGAGGTACACTCATCGACTGACACATTTTGAGGGCATTGACACCTCTTGGGCTCCTAGTCGTCGGTGTAGGGAGCTGGGGCTATCAATTTATCTTAGGTAGACAGTCACACTCTATAGAGTAGGAATCATTTTCCTAGACCACTGTAAGTTTTTCTCTCGGTTAAAGACCGCTTCAGTGGATGATTGGCATGACTCTTCAAATTGATGGGTTAATTAAAATACATAGCATAATAAACCCTCATCTGATTGTTGAGTCATGATTAGGTCTTGAGTATGTACCCTTAAGGAAAAAAATGGAAAACAATGTATTAGATCAGGTTCATCAATGGTTAAATAGTTCATTAAATGTTGGCATGATTTTTTATGCATGTTTTATGAAATTCTTAGTTCCTGCATATGTTGGCATACATAAATCATTTGATTATTGTTTATTGACTAATGATTATGCAGATACATCACTTTATGGTAAGATTAAATTATTATGAAATCTTGCATGATTAAATTATTAGTGTTGTAATAATTAACTGTGTTGGGTTTATATGCTATGACATGCTATGATTTGAGTGTATTAGAAAATATGTATGTTTTACTTTTCATGCCTATGTGTAGGGTGTTTTTCTACTAGGATTGTGGCTAATGTCCTTATATTTTAATATTTCAGGTAATGAATAAGCTAGAAGGCGATGACATGAAGCTCGGGGTGGTGTCAAGAGAGTCACATTCCTTTAGGCTTGTTGGAGGGACTAAATGAATTTATTTACTTTATTATTTTTCTTTTGCCCTATAAACTCTGATATTTGAAAGACTCATATTTGATTTATTGTAATTTAATTAATTATTTGATTTAATTATTCTAGTCTTTCGAGTGTGTGTTGATAACTGTAACCTGCTCAAGGTTTGAACAAAATATAAAAAGAGTTTCCGCTGTGTTCCTAAAAATCGTATAAAGAGATTCAAATTATAAAAAAAATCTCTAAAATTTTTGGTTTCCAAAATTTGGGCGTTACATATCTGTTCTTACATATCTGTTCTGATTTGTCAGAGTTCAGACAAATCTCTTGTTCTTATAAAGGACTTTCACCTTAAAACAAAAGCGGACTCAAGCTGAATATAGTGGTTTTGGATCTGCCTCTCGTGGGCCCAAACTTTCTCTATTCTAGAAGCATTCATTTTCTCTATCTACATTGTTCTGGGTATGGATCCAACAAGACATGACCCGGTCCAACTACTTTTTATCTCATGTTTGATATTAGAGCAGTCTTTTCTGGATCAGAACCCTGTTCCGATCATAGTTACAAATACCAGTGACATTAAGACAATATTGTGACATTCTGCAGCAATATTTTTGAAAACCAATAAAAATCCCAAACAAGTGTGACATTTCATGACATCATCTATCTTCAGAATGTCAAGATTTTATCATGACATTATCACAAATGTGAACACATTTAACTTTTATTTTTCAATTTTACATATGCTTGAGAATTTTCTAAAAACAACATTTTTATTTATTGCAGGATATTCTCTCACAAAAAAATATCCTGATAATTGATAGCAAGATTTGTGACACTGTTTGGATGCACCGGTTGGAAACATCAAAGTCTAGATCCTGGGTTAGATTGAGTCTGACCCAATTGAGGTATCAGCAGTCTGCTTAAATCAAAACTGGGAGCCGACTAGGCTTCGGATCCGAAACAGGGTCATGGTCAACGAGACAGCTCCCGGCCTGTTATGCGTGGGATGTCTAAACCAAAGCAGTGGTTTTCCTGCAAATGGATCCGGCATCGGTCGGATCTACTAATTGAACCTTATAATTTTTTTAACGAATATTAACCTTGACATAAAATCTGAATCTATATTTAGTTCAAATTCTGAATTGTCTGACCGTATTCTGTTTGGATTCAAAGTAGAATTCGGATCTATGTTATCTCGTTGAACCTGTTTTCATTTTCGTGTGACATCCAATCAGTTTGAATATTTTAGTTGTAAGGCCCTTGTTTCCAATAGTTTTGTACCATATATATGGCATGACAACGTGAAGTTTTTTTTTTTTTTTTATTTATAACACGAAGGCCTGGTCGCGCTCGCTCAGTCTGCCATACCTACGGTCGTCGTGCTGGCAGCGTAAAGCTCCGAGGCTAGGACCCATGTCCGGGGCCTATGCTGACAACGTGAAGTTGGAATCTGAATTCAACTTAACCTTGTCTGATCTGGATTGGATCTAAATTCAGATTTCAGTAACAGTTGTTTAAATAAAACACGAATTCAAGGTCGGATCACCTATGATCCAACACCTCGTATGTATATATATATATATATATATATATATATATATATATATATATATATATATCATCCGCCCCGTTTTTCACACAATGACTCGCTGTAATGGTCTTGATTTTGTTTTAGCATAAGTTAATTTAGGGGCGTGGGGAACGATTTCTGCGGGACTAGTAGGGGAGGGCCTTCATCCCCGGATCAGCATAGGTTGTCTCCATCCCTCGCATCCCTAACTGAAAAAAAAAAACAGAAGACAATTACCACTAACCCACCATCAATCACCTAAACAATTTTTCTTTAAATGAAACTAAAAAGGAAAAAAACTGAAAAGAAATATGATAGGGGTCCTTTAAATGAAACTAAAAAGGAAAAAAAAAACTGCAAAGAAATATGATAGGGGAGGACCCATTACCGCCACCAATTCCGCAAAAACGACTCGTTATAATAGGGCTCCTGCCCTCCCCCTATTGTTACCCGCAGCCTTGGGCCTTCCCCAAGGTTTGGTCTCAAACATGCAGGCCCTGGGCTGCTGCCTGCTTTTCATCTTGCTCTGCACCACCACATTCTGTTGCCCAACCTCATTTGCGCTGTCCCATGCTGACGAGCACCTCATTGCCCGTCGCCAGCTTCTTCATTTTCGTGAGCACAGTGGTGGCGAACTTCCGGACGACTTTGAAATCACCATCAACATCACCATTACCATCACAAATCCCCGCCTTCGTCGTGCCTACATTGCTTTCCAAGCATGGAAGAATGCCATATATTCCGACCCCTATAACATAACCAGCTCATGGGTCGGACCGGACGTTTGCTCCTACAAAGGAATCTACTGCTCCCGGTCATTAGACGACCCCAACGTCCACACAGTGGCCGGCGTTGACCTCAACCAAGGCGATCTTGCCGGTTACCTGCCGGCTGAACTCGGCCTGCTCACGGACGTTGCCGTCTTCCATATCAATTCAAACCGGTTCTGCGGTGTTGTCCCGAAATCCTTCAACCGGTTGGGGCTCCTGTTCGAGGTTGACATAAGCAACAACCGATTCGTCGGTCGGTTCCCAAGAGTTTTGTTGTCCATCCCCAACCTTAAGTATCTGGATATCCGATTCAACGACTTCGAAGGTCCGATCCCACCTGAGCTTTTTGAAAAGGATCTGGATGCGATCTTCCTTAACAATAACCGGTTCAGTTCCCACATCCCGGAAAATCTTGGAAATTCTCCGGTTTCTGTCTTGGTTATTGCGAACAACCAGTTAGGCGGTTGCATCCCTAGGAGCATTGGAAAGATGGCAGGGACCCTGAATGAGGTGATATTATTGAACAATGGCCTCTCCGGTTGCTTGCCCCAAGAGGTAGGCTTGCTCGGTAACGTGACCGTGTTCGACGTGGGGTTGAACTCGCTAACAGGTTTGCCTACCGCTCTTTCTGGCTTGGCCGAGGTGGAACAACTCGACCTTTCGGGCAACGCCATGACCGGATTTATTCCGGCGAACGTTTGCACGTTGCCGGCGCTTAAGAACTTCTCGTTATCTTCAAATTACTTCAACGGCGAGGCTCAGGAATGTTCGCTGAGGAGAAACGGTGTCGAGTTCAACGATCAGAACAATTGCATTCCCAGCAGGCCGAGGCAGAAGAGGAAGGAACAGTGTGCGCGCGTGGTGAACAAGCCCGTTGATTGCGGCAAGTCGAAATGCGGGTCGCCGGCCTCGCCCACCCCGACCCCGGTGCCAGTTCCATCGCCAGTTGTCACCGAAACTCCACCACCACCTCATGAGGAAGCGTCGCCGGTTGTGAGGAGCCGTCCACCACCGCCACCAAGGGCGGTCGTGGTAAAGCCACCACCACCTGTCTCTTCTCTTCCACCGCCACCACCACAAGAGGAAGCATCACCGGTTGTGAGGAGCCGACCACCACCACCACCTGTCCACCTTCTTCCGCCGCCACCACATAAGGAAGCATCACCGGTGGTGAGGAGCCGTTCACCACCACCACCTGTCCAGTCTCCTCCACCGCCACCACCTGTCAACTCTCCACCACCACCACCTGTTCACTCCCCACCACCACCATCCACACCTCCACCTGTCCACTCTCCTCCACCACCACCCGTCTACTCTCCTCCACCACCATCGCCACCACCACCCGTCCACTCTCCTCCACCACCATCCCCACCACCACCCGTCCACTCTCCTCCACCACCATCCCCACCACCACCCGTCCACTCTCCTCCACCACCTTCCCCACCACCACCTGTCCACTCTCCCCCACCGCCACCACCTGTCTACTCTCCACCACCTCCATCTCCGGTCCATTCTCCACCACCGCCCGTCCCCTCTCCTCCTCCACCGCCACCACCACCCGTGCCCTCTCCTCCTCCACCCCCACCACCCGTGCCCTCTCCTCCTCCACCGGTTTACTCTCCTCCTCCACCACCACCACCACCACCAGTCCATTCCCCACCACTACCACCGGTCTATTCTCCTCCACCACCATCACCACCGCTGATACTGCCCCCAATCATGGGATTCAGCTACGCCTCACCTCCACCCCCTCAATATCCAGGGTACTAGACGCTCCCTCCTCCCACATGTACGCACACAAGTGGATCCAGGCACCACCAAACAAGATCCCCATGCGGGTCAGTGATGTTGCACGTTACAAGGTCACACTTCTAGAGCTGGACTAATGCACGGTAACAAGATGGTTCCCTATCGAGATGAAGGAAACTAAGAAGGGCAAAAAAAAATTACTTTTTATTTATTTTTCACTACCTCCGTGTTCTGTATTACTTTTGTCAAAAAAGGGTTTCTCTCACCTCCCCTCTCTTTTTCTGATCTGTGTGCTTTTTTCTCACATGCACTTTTACTATCCAAGGCTATTAGTGCGAAGCAGGGTTATATGTTCTCCCCCGGAACATGCACGTGTTCTCGAGTCTGAAAGAGCGCCATGTATGTAAGCACGTATGGCTCGTTTCCCGTGTGTGTCGGCATCACTTAGCATTGGGGTTCGATTTGTTTGCAAAGACCTAAGTACCTTTTCCCGCCGTTAGTGTCATGAAACGACGTTTCGAGTAAAGGACAAAAATATCCTCCATTAGAAGAGAGAAAGGGTTCAAATTATCATCGTTTTCGCCCAAAGGAGTAAACGATTCTGCTTTAACAGAAGCTCCTCGCAATATGTCGCCCTAAACGTTTCGTCTCACCCTTTGACGATGCACCATCTGCTGTAACAGGAGCTTCCTTTGACGACACAGCCTTTGACGATGCAACCTTTGACGTCGTCTGGTGCAGCGGGATCACCCTTTGTCGTCGTCTGCTGTCGTCGGAGCACCTTTTTTCGTCGTCTACTGTCGTCAGAGCACCCCTTTTCATCGTCTATTGTCGTCGGAGCGTAGTCGGAGCACCGTTGCCACCATCTGTTGCATCTACTTTCTAGGTGTTTCTCCTCCACTATCGGATTAACAAAACTTGTGTCCTTTCGGTAAGTTTTGTATAAGGTTTGGTTATGTAAACAAATTGATTTTCGTTATGTAAATCTGAATGCTAAATCTTACAACTGGTTATACTATTCATGCTAAATAACACCTATTTTCATACTGAAATAAATCGACTTGTACCTATCCACCTTCTGGGCGTCGAAAAATAATTAGCACGATTTGTTCTTATGAAGTCCAAATATTACAACGATATGTACTTATGAAGGCTACATTTAAAGCAGCAACAATTTATACATTTAATACAATAGCGATTTATGATTCACAACAATATGTACTTATGAAGGGTTTGATTTCTACAATGATTTGTACGTTTGAAGGAGCGATTTGTACATTCGATACAACAACGATTTATACGTTTGAAGCAGTAGTCATGTGTATTTATGATTTATGAAGTTACCACGATTTATACTTAAGTTTGCTAAATCATACTACAATGTTTACTTATGAACCCAAAATGTTACAACGCTATATACTTATAAAGGGTGCAATTTATACAATGATTTATACGTTTGAAGCAGCAATGATTTATACGTTTGATGCAGTAGCGATGTGTAATTATGAAGTTACCTCACTTTGTACTTAATTTTGCTAAATCGTACTATAATGTTTACTTATGAAGCCAAATATTATGATGACTTGTAATATTGGTGATTATATAACAAATGTGATAATTTGTAATAATATATATTTGGGGAGGCGGTTGTAACATATAATGATGCAGTTAAATTTATGTGTTATACAGATTAGCAATGACTAAAATTCCTAACTCAAGAAAGCCTTCACCGTTGGCGGGGATGACTCTTGGAGAAATCATCCGCCAATCCGATATATATGAGGGTTATGTAAAGTACCAAAATATAATAAACATTGAGAATAAAAAAGACAAGACCAAATTGTTAGATATTTATTATGCAAAGCCTGATCCATCAGATATTGAAGATGAAAAGCAAACGAAGAAAGATGAGGAAGAACTAAAGATGAAGCAGAAGAAGAAGGATGACGAAGAGAAAGAAAAGCAAAGGAAGAAGGAGGAGGAGAATGAAAACTACGCGCACTTATGAGGCAAAATGATTTCTTCCTGCCGACCATGCAAAATTAAATCTAGATGCACATCATTCTTCATGTTATCTGTCATGATCGTCAGTTCCATCACACTATACTATGCATCGAGTTGTTATTTAGTGTGCCAATAAAAGAAACGACTTATCGTATATGTTTCTTTTATAAATGAATGACACATATTTTCGCAATAAAGGCAAATCGTTGTGGCGATTTATGAGTTATGATTTATGATTTACACATTTAAAGCAGCAACGATTTATACATTTAATGTAGTAGTGATTTATGATTTATAAAGTTACCAAGATTTGTAATCAAGTTTGCTAAATCGTACAACGATGTTAACTGTTGAAGCCCAAACATTACAACGATATGTATTTCTGAAGGGTGTGATTTCTACATCGATTTGTATGTTTGAAGCAGCGATTTGTACGTTTAAAGCAGGAACGATTTATACGTTTGATGCAATAGTGATTTATACTTGTTAACGATAGTGATTCATGTGACAGTTATTTAATTACAGGTACGATGCTTTGAAGTGATTTCCATAGAAATTGCTAAATGAGCAACGATTTGAACACACAAATGGCCACCTCATATATCTACAATATAAATTTCTCACGCACATGTTTCAATTACATACTACAAATATCTAACAAATCGACACTAGAAAGCACTTAATATTTTATAAATCGGTACACATATCGCATAATATATTACTATACCTAATCCTATAACCTAAACACTAAACTCTTAATATCTTACTAAACCCTAACTCTAAACCATAAACCCTTAATATCATACTAAACCCTAACGCTAAACCCTAAACCCATAATATATTACTAAACCCTAAACCCTAACCCTAAACCCTAAACCCTAAAACCCGAAACCCTAAACCTCAACTATTAACCCTAAGCCCTTAACCTAAAACCTAAACCCTTAATATCTTACTAAACCGTAATGCTAAACTATAAACCCTTAATATATTACTAAACCCTAAACCCTAACCCTAAAACCTAAACACTAAACCCTCTACCTAAACCCTTGATTAATATGTTGATTATGTATATCGATTTATAAGCTATCAACAAGAATTTTCATATCGATTTGTATGATATTTGTGTTATACTATGACAATATTTTTGTAACAAAGGCAAATCGACTAAACATTACAACGATTTTTAAGATATCAATAGGAAATGCCATATCGATTTAAGATATTGTTTTGATTTTAAATATCGATTTTTAAGATATCAAAACGAATTTCCAAATCGATTTAAGATATTGTTTTGAATCTTAATATTGATTTGTGTGTTGATTCTTCATATTGATTTAAGATATTGTTTTGATTATTAATATTGATTTATATGCTATTGTTTTGATTATAAATATCGATTTTTAAGATATCAATAGGAATTTCCATATCAATTTAAGATATTGTTTTGATTTTAAATATCGATTTTTAAGATATCAATATGAATTTCCAAATCGATTTAAGATATTATTTTAAATCTTAATACCGATTTCTATGCTAATTCTTGATATCAATTTAAGATATTGTTTTGATTCTTAATATCAATTTATATGCTATTGTTTTGATTCTAAATATCGAGTTATATGTTGATTATGTATATCGATTTATAAGCTATGAAAGAGAATTTCCATATCGATTTGTATGATGTTTGATCATCAAATTGCATTATACTAAGACAATATTTTCGTAATAAAGGGAAATCGACTAAACCGTTGCCACTGAACAAATCGTTGTAATGATCGACGTTCGTAAATAAAAATCAAACAAGCGTTTAGCATTGTGTATAGTGAAAATGCCACTGATTTGCTTTTACAAGCTGCGTTACTATCATAATTTACACAATGATTAATAAACATCTAAAACAGTGAATTCTGAAACGCAAAAACAGTATACTAGTAATGAATCTCTTTGCATAAATTTTGACAAACGGCTAAAACGATTTGTACTCATGCACTGTGATTTTTATCCAGATGTCTAAGTGAATGACACGTACCATCGTGATTTACACAATGACGTATGATGACCACGTGCTATCTCGATTTGCTTTTACAGGCTATGTCTATGTCAATGATATTTCCTAATTGCTTTTACGGGCGATTGGGGTTTATGGTTTAGGTTTTAGGTTTAAGGATTTTGGGTTTTACTTCAATGATACAAATCAAGTCAACTTCTTACATACAAATCAATTTCGTTCACAAAGACATATTGTTCTTGCCAGAACCTCGTAACTACAAATCCACATGATTTAAAACCACATTCATATACAAAAATATTAGTATTTAGTTACAATACATCATGACCAATGGTTTGGCTTAGATACAATACATGATCATCATCAAGAAAGAAAATAGATATCATCACCAGTATGAAACCCACGTCTAAAATAGTGATGTGCTTCTAATGAAATCCAGGTGCGGGAATGTGGACAACTATTTATGGGGGGACATTTCTGTGAAACACATATCTATCTTTTAGAGACTCCCATTTTTACAGAAGAGGTATTCAAAACATTTGTATCGTTCATCATCAATTTCATTTTCTGCTACAAAGCGATTCTATGTGCAGTTGTGGATACATCCTCTCCAAGAAAACCAACTCATTAGTAATGGCAGACCACTGCACCATTTTCCTTGGGCTGAGGCTGCTAGAGACTCTAGTAATGGTGCACCTTGAGAATATGCTTCACAAACTTCAGCTCAGGCACTGTCCCCTTGAAGAGCCGATGGGCTACATCATAAATCGCTTTTACGTATTTGTCATAAATTATATCAAAGACAAATACGTAAAAGTGGTTTATGATGTAGCCCATTGGCTCCTTTAAGGGAACAATGCCTGAGCTGAAGTTTGTGAAGCATATTCTCATGAGTGCACAAATGCTAGAGTCTCTATCAGCCTCAGTCTGAGGGAAATGATACAGTGGTCTGCCATTACTAGTGAGTTCATTTTCTTGGAGAGGATGTATTTGCAGCTCTACATAGAATTGCTTTGCAGCAGAAAATGAACTCGACGATGAACGATATGGATGTTTCGAGTACCTCTTCGGTAAAAATAAGAGTCTTTAAAAGATAGATATGTGTTTGACAGAAATGTCAAAGAAGGAGAAGAAGAAGAAGACAAAGGCAGAGGAGAAAAAAGAAAAAGAAGAAGAAGCTATGCTGCCGCAGAAAAGAGGAATAGATGTTAAATAGACTAGGGTTTTACACCTGGATAACGGGTCGGGTCAGGTAGGGTTTTATACATATCTATATTAGGGTTTTATATTTTGTAGGGTTTTACACACGTGTACACAAATCGACATGATATTTAGACTTAGTAAAGTATAAATCAATTTAAGCAACAATTGCAAACCATTATAAGTAAAGCACAATATTACATATGAATATCGTTCACATAGACAATCAAAGAAATATCGTTGTCTCAATTACTTCATAATATATTATAAATTGATACTAAACAACACATAATATCTTATAAATCGATATACATATCGCATAATATATTACAAATCAATACGGTAATTCAGCCTAATAGCTTACAAATCGACTCTACAAAATACATAAAATCTTACAAATCGATATACATATGACAAAATATATTACAAATTGTGTCATATCTTTTACAAATCGGTAAACATATCGCATAATATATTACTATACCTAAGCCAATACGCTAAACCCTAAACCCTAAACGATGTGTATATTTGAAGGCTAGATGAGACAACGATTTGTCCATGCACTTTTATCGCGATTTATACTCATGCAAATTGCAATTTTCATCCAGTTGTGGCCGACATAGACGTCATTGTGCAGATCGCGATAGGACAATACATGGTATAACATCTTACAAATTGATACTAGAAAACACATAATATCTTACAAATCGATATATATATATATATATATCACATAATATATTAAAAATCGATACAACAATTCAACATAATAGCTTACAAATCGACACTACAAAACACATAATATCTTACAAATCACTATACATATCTCACAATAGCTTACAAAATATATTACAAATCGATACGGAAATTCAACATAATAGCTTATAAATCGATATTAACAAACAAAATAATATCTCATAAATTGGTAATATGTTACTACAACCGTGATTTGTGATACACTGCATATACTTAGTGAATGAAAAATTTTCACTAATTGTATAAGCTCTGAGCAACGGCGATTTACATAAGGTATCAAAATTGTAAAGATTTATGAAGTTACCATGTTTTCTACTTACGTTTGCTAAATCATACTACGATGTTTACTTATGAAGCCAAAACGTTACAACGATATGTACTTATGAAGGGTGTGATTTGAACCATAAACCATAAACCATAAACCATAAACCATAAACCATAAACCATAAACCATAAACCATAAAAACCCTAAACCCTAAACCCTAAACCCTATAAACCTTAACCTTAAACTTAAACCCTAAATCGTAACCCTAAACCCTAAACCCTAAAATCTAAAACCTAAACCCTAAATCCTAAACCCTAAACCCTAACCCTAAACCCTTTAACCGTAAACCCTTTATCCTTAAACCCTAAACCATAAACCTAAACATAAACCATAAACCATAAACCATAAACCTAAACCCTATCCTAAACTAAAACCTAAACCGTAAACCCTAATGCCTAAACCCTAACACTAAACCCTAACCCTAAACCCTAAACTCTAAACCCTAAACCCTAAACCCTAAACCCTAAACCCTAAACCCTAAACCCTAAACCCTAAACCCTAAACCCTAAAAACCCTAACCCTAAACCTAAACCCTAAACCATAACCCTAAACCCTTAAGTTATTATTTTGATTATTAATATCGATTTAAGATATTGTTTTGATTCTAAATATTGATTTTTAAGATATAAATATGAATTTCCAAATCGATTTAAGATATTGTTCTGAATCTTAATATCGATTTCTATGCTGATTCTTAATATGGATTTAAGATATTGTTTTGATTCTTAATATCGATTGTTAAGATATCAATAGGAATTTCCATATCGATTTAAGATGTTTTTATTCTTAATATCGATTTATGATATTGTTCTGATTCTAAATATCAATTTTAAATATATCAATACAAATTTCCAAATCTATTTAAGATATTGTTCTGAATCTTAATATCGATTTCTAGGTTGATTCTTAATATTAATTTAAGATATTGTTTTGATTCTTAATATCGATTTAAGATATTGTTTTGATTCTAAATATCAATTTTTAATATATCAATAGGAATTTACATATTAATTTAAGATGTTTTGATTCTTAATATCGATTTAAGATATTTTTTTGATGCTAAATATCAATTTCTTTTCTGATTTTGTATATCGATTTATAAGCCATCAACAGTAATTTCCATATCGATTTGTATGATATTTGATCATCGAATTGCGTTATACTATGCCAATATTTTCGTAACAAAGGCAAATCTTTGTGGCCGACAAATACATCATTATAAAATCTTTTATTATAAAATATGAACTGCTAAAAACGTGAACCAACAAAAAATCTTTGACGGGTCCCATAAGCATTAAACTCCTCTGCTATAAAAGGAGCTCTTTGCAATATTTCCTCCTAAACGTTCCATAAAAAATCTAATGCTTCATCTTATTTTGCTAGAGCACCCTTTGCCATCTAGGTGAGTTTTTGTGTTGTGTAGGTTACCAATGACTTACATTCCTAAGAGAAGAAGTGCTTCGTCGTCAGTGGGAAAATCTCTTGACAAAATCGTCGAACAATATGCTTTGTATGAGTAATTAGAAGCATACTACATAATAATGAAGATTGAGAATGATAAAGAAAAAGAGCAATTGCTGGTAAAGTATAGAGCAAAGCCTAATCCATCAGATATTGAAGATGATAATCCAATAAAAAATAATGAGGAAGAAGTACAAATGAAAAAAAAGAAAAAGGATGACGAAGAGAAGCAAAATGAAAGGAAGGAGGAGGATAATAAAAAAAAGCAAAGAAAATCAAGACAAAAGAAGGAGGAGGTGGAGGATAGGAGAAAGCAAAGGAATAATAAGGAGAAGGAGGAAGAGAAGCGAAGGCAAAAGGAGGAGGAGGAGGAGGAGGTGAGGGAAAAGCAAAGAAAGAATAAGGAGAAGGAGAAAGAGAAGCAAAGGCAAAAGGAGGAGGAGGAGGAGAGGGAAAAGCAAAGGCAAAAGAAGGAGGATGAGAGGGAAAAGCAAAGGAAGAATAAGAAGGAGGAAGAGAAGCAAAGCCAAAAGAAGGAGGATGAGAGGGAAAAACAAAGGAAGAATAAGGAGGAGGAAGAGAAGCAAAGCCAAAAGAAGGAGGATGAGGATAGGGAAAAGCAAAGAAAGAATAAGGAGAAGGAGGAAGAGAAGCGAAGGCAATTGAAGAAGAAGGAGGAGGAGGAAGAGAAGCAAAGACAGTTGAAAAAGGAGGAAAAGAAAGAGAAGCAAAGACAATTAAAGAAGAAGGAAGAGGAAAGGCAAAGAAAGCAGATTTAGGACGAGTAAGAGAAGGAAATGCAAAGGAAGGAAGAGAAAGAAATACAAAGGAAGGAGAAGGAGGACAAGGAAGAGAAGAAAAGACAAAGGAAGGAGAAGGCGGACGAGAAAGAGAAGGAAAGGAAAAGAAGGAGAAGGAGGACGAGGAAGAGAAGGAAAGAGAAAGGAAGAAGCAGTAGGAAGAGAAGGAAAGGAAAAGGAAAAAGCAGACGATGGTTGTTAATACCGAAAGGAAGGAATAAGTACAAAAGCAGAGGACGGGAGGGGATGAAGAGGAGAAAAGTGTGATCAAGGTATGTTAATCACTACTGTATGTCATGATGTAATGTTGTAGGTATTATTATGTATAGCAATGACTATGAATAGCGATTACTATAAATAATAATTATTCTGTATAGTGATTATTATGTATAGCGATTATTATGAATAGTGATTACTATGAATAGCTATTACTCTGTATAACGATTACTATGTATAATGATTATTATGTATAGCGATTACTTTGTATAGCGATTACTGCGATAACGATTAGTGTCAGGTCAGAAGAGAAGTAGAGCAGTAGGTGAAAAGCTGAAAGGGCAGTGTTAGTGGCTTGTAGTTTCATCGTGGTTCAGAAAGCTAAGTGAATATCAGAAGAACCGATTACAAAAGATGCACTTCGGCAATTTTCTGGACCAACATTATTTTGAAAATTGCTGGAACACCATGACCCACCTTGTCAATAAGTGGAACCATAAGACGAACACATTCCAGTTTGGGGTTTTTGAGATGACCATGACCCTAGAAGATATGGCACGGATTACGGGTCTCAAGTGCCATGGAAGTGCTGTCCTAATAAGGGATTCAAACTATAACCTAAGGGACAATTGCATGACCCTTCTAGGAATGTCGATGGAGGAATTACGTGAGTGTATTTCTGGTAAAGGCAATTCCTCAACGATGAAAGTTTATTTTTTTCATAATAAATGAGAAGGGCGGTCCGCTGCATGTGCATCTGAAGTAGCTGAACAAGAGTTGTGTGGCTTCCTTTTTTATTTTTTTGAACTTACTTTATTTTCTGATTGTTCTGGTTCGAGATAAGTTACTTATGACTACAGTTCCTAAAAGACTTAGATGAAGTCGACAACTGGGCATGGGGTGCTGCTATGCTCGCACATTTGTATAGTCAACTTTACTGTGCGAGTAGAGGTATGAAAACCGTCGAGGGGGTTGGTCATTTGTTCAGGTATTTGTTTATTACATATTTAGTGCTTGTGGACTAAGCTCATTGAAGGTTGTAATCTTATTAATATATTATTTTTGTAGGCTTGAATGTGGGAGCATATTGTCGTCTTGCGTCCTCAGTGTGGCCCTGCAGTTTCTAGTTTTCCCACGATCAGCCAGTGGGCTTCAATAAATGTCAAGGACTAAAATGCTCAGTTCATTTTAGATGGTCTGCAATTAAATGAGGTAAATGGTTTAAAATCATTGTAATGTTTAGCATTCTTGAGTAATCATTGCTTTAAGATTTTGTTTTCCTTAGTATAAATTATTATCTTCTTAGCATCTAACTTTCATTAGCGTAAATCGTTATAATGTTTAACATTCTTAACTAACCATTGCTTTAGAATTTTGTCTTCCTTAGTACAAATCGTTATCACATTTGGATTTAACTTTCATTGGCATAAATCATTGTAATGTTTAGCATTCTTAAGTAATCATCGCTTTAGGATTTTGTCTTCCTTAATGCAAATCGTTATCTCCTTATCATCTAACTTTCATTAGTGTAAATCGTTATAATGTTTAGCATTCTTAAGTAATCATCGCTTTAGGATTTTGTCTTTCTTAGTATAAATCGTTATCGCATTCAACATTTTGCTTGAATAATTATGTATATATCTAAACCACAATCTCGATTGTACAAGTTGTGTGGAGACCTTATGGGGATGAGGAGGACGAGGACGATGAGGATGTTGCCGAGGCTGCGAGACTGTCTGTCTGCGATATTTGGCTCTTTAGCAAATGTGAAGCCAAGTTGCAGCATGGTAGTCGAGTACTCCTACAAGCTGGCTTGGGACAGTCGATACCAAAATTGCCTATGGTATTGAAAAGGAAGATGAATAGTGGTGGGGCCAGGAACGTGAATTGGCACAAATGCTTCATGAAACAATTGGATAGCTAGAATAGAGGAGGTGTTTGTGCCATACCATATGATTATAAAGAACGACAATATGACCCCAACTATTTCAAACAATATTGGCAACCCATGCTGAAAATCGATAAATTGAGGAGAAGCAACCTGAAAGTAAGGTCACTCTTGTCACCGAGCATGTCGTCTTCCAGCATAGACGTAACGTGCTTCATGTCCCTCTAGCGGATACTACGATTTTCTTTGTTGCATTACACTATAAGGAGCAAACACAACTCCCAAAGGAGAAGGTATCGTTTGACCAAAGGTTAGCGATGCTAGAGAGTGAGAATAAGGAGTTACGAAAGGACGTGCAGAATTTGAGTAAACAAATTGGGTCACTGGTTGAGATGATTACCAACGGGTTTAATAAGATCAAGGGAATGAAGAGGTCACCAAATAAAGAGACTCCACCAAGTCTAAGAAAGAGACAATTTCTATGTCCAACTGAGTCGTCAAGTACCAGTGAATAAACATATTATGTGATTTGTGTATCCCAATAATTCTATGTTGTAATTCTATTATTCTTTGTTGTAATTATATAATTCTTTCCTTAATAAGTGTAACACAGAAGTGCCACTGATAAATTGACAAGACTACGTAAACTTAGGTTTGTAATTATATAATTATTTCATGATTTGTACTTACGTATAGCGCTTACTGACTTAGGGTTTATTATGTATCACGATTCTTATGATAGTGATTACTCTGTATAGCGCTTACTATGTATAGTGATTATGAAGTTACCATGATTTGTACTTACGTATAGCGATTACTAGTTTTGAGTTTATTATGTATAGTGATTCCTGTAATATCGATTACTCAGTATAGCGACTATGAAGTTACCATGATTTGTACTTTTGATAAATTGTATAGCGATTACTGGTTCAAGGTTTATTACTTATAGCGTTTCCTGTTATAGCGATTACTTAGTATAGCGATTAATAGGTATATCGATTATGAAGTTACCACGATTTGTACTTACGTTTGCTAAATCCTATAGCGATTACTATTTTTGAGTTTATATTGTATAGTGATTCTGGTAATAGCGATTACTAGGTATAGCGATTATGAAGTTACCATGATTTTCACTTAGGTTTGTTCAATCGTTATGCGATTACTGGTTTAGGTTTTATTATTTATAGTGTTTCCTTTAGGTGCAAGGAACGTCACATAACATTAGTTTAGGGTTTAGGGTCTAGAGTTTAGGGAAACGTCATCTGACACGCTACTGATGTTAAGTGATGTGTCATTCATTTACATGTACTAACGTCATTTCGATGATACTAGCAAATGAAACAATGTCTTTTAATTAATGCACAATGTAATTTATTTATTTGTTAATATTTTTTTGCATGATTTTTGAAAACTGGCAGGACATGAAACGACGTGAACAATAAATGAATGAAGCATTGTTCTACAAGGAACACAAGACGTTTGATCATGCATATATTTTAGGGTTTATTTCATATTAAAATATGCATGATTTTTTGAGAAAATGTATTAAAACCCAATTTTATGCTAGTTTTGAGTAAATGTGTTAAAATGATTAAAAAATAGAAAATGCTTGAAAATTACTGTTATTTTGCAATTTAGTGTATATTTTAATGTTTGTCATTAATGTAGTAGGTTTAGCTTTTTAAAAAAATAACAAAAATTAGAGTTAAAATAGAGTAACTAGATTTTTGTTTAAAAACATAAGTCGAAATGAGGTATTTGGTAAATAATATTTTTTTAGGGTAGTGTTTTAGAATTTTTGAAAAGCTTGTAACAACTTACCCGATTGTTGTTAAAACTCAAGAAAGGGAAAAAAATTTGTCTTCCCTCTTTTTGCCAAAACTGTCTCTCCTTCCCCTTCTTCTCCACCTCTTCTTCTCCTTCTCCCTCTTTCTCTTATCTAACCTTTTTCGGTGGAGAATTAGTCTGGCGACGACATAGAGGTGGAAGTCCACCTTCTTTCCTAACCCTTCCAAGTTACGGTAAGTCTTTCTCATCTTCATCTTCTTCCCTCCTCTTCTTTTTATTCTTTAATCTTTTTTCTGGTTATCTGAGTTAGCATATATACTTTTGATTTCTGTAACAGCATCATCATCGTCATTTGCTTTCACGATTTCATTAGCTTCAACTCTGTTTTTGTAGCAGCATCAACATCTAATTCCTTTAATCTAGAATGTCTGATTTTCATTAAATTTTGCATGGTGAATGTTTGCATTTTGAATTCATTGCATGTTAGTATCAACATTATCAGAAGATGAAATTGTGAAATCCAATCGATTGATCAAATTGTGATTTACTGAATATTTTTTTGGCAATTAATAGCGATCTAAGTGACGGTTAAGCGATAATCTGGATTTGGTTCCGGCGATGATCCGGATCATTTGAACTGAATAAGGCGATCATTTGATCATCAGATTATTGTTGGTTTGTGAGAAGAATCAGTGTGGTCACCTGATTTATTGAGTTCCAGCATTGATCGAAGTTTTGTATTGATTTTAGTCTATCAGTTTGAGCACTATCCAATTTCTGAGCATTATCCGACTTTTGATAATTAAGTGTTATCTTCTGAGTTTTTCAGCTAGATGTTAGCTAAATGAATTTTATGTTTTACATGTGTGTATTTTTCTGTTTTTCATTTTTATGAGTCCCTACATTTTCCTATTTTCTTCATTCAATATTTGTTGTGTTTTCATTTCAATTCATGTTTCTGTTTTGCATCTATTATTTGTTAATTTTCTGTTCTTCATGCCTTAATGTCTTGCATTCATTAAATTTTGGTTGTCATTTATTAGATTTCTATTTTTTTTCTTTTTTTAGCCATTTCCTATTTTTTTGAGTACTGAATTCTTGTTGGTTCAATATGTGTTTTACAACAGTTTCATTTTCTGTGTTGTTAACTAAGTGTTAGTTGTTAAGTGAATTTACTGTTAGCAATTAAATCATTAGTTAGTTGCTTAGTTAAATAACTAGTGAGTTGTTAGTTTAACAAATTGTTAGGGATTAGTAGAATAAGTTCATTTGAATTAGTTAAGTAACGTGTAATTGTTAGATTAGTTGAGTAAGATAATTAGCATTGTTAATTGCCTTGTAATTAGTTAGTTAGTAGTTAGATTTAATTAGAAGTCATTTTCATTTAAAATTGTCATTAGATTTCTTTCATATTATCTTTCATTGTTTTTAGCCTTTAATTAGTATAATCTTCTTAGTATAGTTTCTACTTCTCTCTCGTGTACTGCTTATGTTCTTTTGATTTGTGCAGGATTGCATAGGAGTGGAGTCATCTAGTTTGATTTGCATAGATACTTGTTTTGTTTAAATGTCGATTCTTGTTCTTCCCTGTTTGCTTGTTCTTTCCTGTTTTGTTTAGTGTTGATTTCTGTTTAGTGTTCTATTTTAGTTTGATTCATGTGTTTGGTTTGATTTCTTTCTTTTTCTTATTTTGATTTCGATGTTTGTTTTGTTTTTAATTCTGTTTGTCTTTGCTTTCTACGAATTTTGTTTTTATTTTGATTCCTGTTTTTTTCTTGTTTTAATTTTCATTTCAGATTTTTGTTTCCTATCGTTGATTCAAGCCTTTCTTTCCTGTTTGTGCATTCGTATAACATTTGATAGTTTCTTTATGATAGTAGATTGAAATCGTACATTTCTTTCTGATTCCTGTAGTTGGATTCTAACTTTCTAGTTAGCATCTGTTTCTAATTCACATTTCCATCGCAATTTGCATCGTTCTTTTAGCATTTCTATTACAGTTGATAAGCAATTTTCATTTTCCTATTACTGAGTTAGCATCATAACATATAACATCATACTTAACATCAATTCATCATAAACATGATATTTAAACAGATTCTCTATGCACATAACCATAGCACCACCATAAGTCCATAATGATTTTTTTGTGCTCTTAAACATAACACTATCATAGGTACATAGCCTAATTTTCTATGTTTATAAATATGACACAAAACATATGTATCAAATCTGATTTTCTATGCACATAAGTATACCATAATTCACAGTTGCATAAACTGAATTTCGGTGCTCATAAACATAGCACGAGCATATGCATCCAATCTTATTTTTTGTACACATAACCTATTGTGTATCTTTGTCACTCATGCTTAGTTTTTCGAATTGAAACCTAATCTAAAAAGATAGTTGTCTGCTTGAGAATATTCATGTTTTGAGTTTTGTTGATTCGATCGTCTGATATATCAAAAAGTTGCTTGTCTTGCTGCATGCTCGAAAATCTATTATGCATCTCGGTTAGTCTAAAATAAAAAATACTGCAACTTGATTTAAGCATAAGTCACAAAATATTACTCCAAAATTTACAAACTTTGGTTTGTTAGAAAGTTGGAAAAATTTTGCAGAACTTTTCAGTTATGAGTTTCCCCAATTTCAGTTGACAGAGGGATCATAGTTGCCCCCAAAACAATCAGACTGGTCATCTGACTGTGCAGGGTGATCTGTCCATCCATCTCATTGAATCTGTCGTAACTTTGTGTTCACCAGTTTGAATCCAGTGTTTTTGAATCCGTTGGAAAGCTTTGTGTACCACACAACTTTCTCGTGTTGGCCACCTCTATCAAAATAGAGTGCCCAGACCTCGAATAGCTGATTATTTGAGTCCTAGTTGGACTCACCTGTTTACTTAGCTTCCGCACGTGGGGATCCATTTGGATCTCAGATCATGAATCAACTCACACATTGATTATACACAATTTTGGTATTAGAGATTCTTTTGTTGCTACATAATTTTTGTATCAAAGCATCCACTGTTGCTACATCATTTTGGTATCAGAGCGAGGGTTGCCAGATTTCTTAATCCGACATGATTTCGTTGTTGTTAGTGGGCATTTCAATTTTTTTTTAGGAACTATTCTCCATGGCTGGACAAATGGGTGGTCGAGGTCAGAATGATTATAATTTTGAAAATGAAAGTTGAGATCAAAGATATGAAAATCGTGATTTGCGATGACAACTTGAGGAATCAAATAGATGAGTTGAGGAATTGCATCAAAGGATAGAGAAACTTACAAGGGAAAGATCTGGCGAGTGTAGTATACACGGTTCTCAAGGAATGCATGATACAAGTTCCTATGATTATGATGATGAGTTCAAAATGAATCATCAAGGTTAGGAAAATTGAGATTTTCATCAGCCTAGGAGATCTCATTGGGATTCCGGGTTGCGATTTGAAATCCCCGAATTCAAGGGAACCAAAACTTCTGATAAATTCCTGGACTGGATTAGCGAAGTTCGAGAGATCCTTAAGTTTAAAGAAGTCCTCGAAGATCATCGAGTGGGGTTAATCTTCCTAAAGCTTAAGGGTCGAGTTGCAGCCTGGTGGTGCATGCTCAAGGAGATGCGTAGGCATCAAGGACGTGCTCCAATTGAGTGTTAGGAGCACATGAAGCAAAAATTAAATGCATAATTCTTACCTTTGAACTATTATCGAGAGTTATATCAGAAATATCAAAATTTAAGGCAAGAAACCAAGTCGATGGATCAGTACACCAAAGAATTTCATGACTTAATTATGCGAAATGACATTTGTGAGAGCGAAGAGCAATTAGTGTCAAAGTATATTGGGGGATTAAACTTCCAATTACAGGATATGCTAAACTTCGTTGAGTGTTGGACTATATCCGAGTTTCATTAGAAAGAGCGCCAATGGGAAAGATCTACTCAACAAAAGACCTTGATTAAATCTAGTCAAACTACTAGACCCCCAATGCGGGTCCCAAGTGCTAAAGTTGACCCACCCTATAGACACCCCAATGCTGCTAACCTCTCTAGGGTTGTGAACCATAATGCCTCAGTAAGAACCCAAGTGAGACCCACTAGTTCTAATGTCCCTATCAAGTGTTATACGTGTGGGAAACCCGATCATAAGTCCACTGAGTGTTGTGGCAAGACCCTATTCATTGAGGGATTTCATGAAGAGGAAGATTCCAAATTGGATCCAGAATCCAATTCTGTTTATGATCAAGATAATAAAGATTTTGAAGAAAGAAGTGAAGAGGAGGAAACTATGGATGTGTTGTTGCCCGATAGAGGATATGTACTTATCTCGAGAAGAGTGTGTTTAGCCCCACGACAAGAGGCGAGTGACAATTGGCTTAGAACCCACATCTTTGAGTTAGCTTGTACTATTGATGGAAAGGTTTATAGGTTTATCATTGATTCTGGTTGTTGCAAAAATGTTATATCCGTCGAAGCCATGACCAAATTGAACCTAAGTTGTAGGACACCCCCCCGTCCTTACCAGATGTCATGGCTCCAAAAGAACATTGATGTCCACATTGACCGACAGTGTTTGGTCAAATTTTCCATTAGAAACATATATTTTGACCAAGTATGGTATGATGTGCTCCCTATAGATGTGAGCGATATCATCTTAGGAAGCCCTAGCAATATGACCGTTCTGTTATTCATAATGGCTGAAGCAATTCCTATTCATTCACCTTTGAGGGATGAAAGATTCAATTGAAGTCGTCTAAGGAGTTACCATCGTTATCTCCAACCTCATCTTCCGTAGTACCATCCATTGTTACACCTCCATCTCCGTCTGTTATCCTCATTTCTCATCATGCTTCCCTTATGATTCCAACATCTCAGATAAAAGGGTCTAGTGAGTTCATCACCGGACATGAACTTCAGGATCAATCAAAATCTAATACTGTCATGAAGGAATCTCTAGCAAACCCTTCTTCTGCAGTCTGTGTTGATCCAATATTCTTTAAGGCCAATAATGAAAATGAAAAGGAACCCATCCTCTATATAGAGTACGATAATTTGTCTGACATTTCCTTCCTTTCTGACATAGAAAATCATGAAGAATTGTCTCATATTATTTTTGACAACCCCTTATTCGTTGAGAATCTCGAAGGTTGTCTATTCTTGTGTGAAGATAAATTCATCTTTGATAATCTGCTCTATGAAGATATTAATCAAAACATCCAAGATGAAGAAGCATTTGTGTGTGAGGATGTCATCAATGACTTCACACATGTAATTAATATACCCATCTTCGAGCAAAACATAAGAAATGGAAAGATGGATTCTAATGTGAAGGATCATCAAGAAATGTGTGACAATGAGCGCTTAAAAGTTGAAAGTTCTCCTGTTGAATTGATCAAGAATTTAGAGACTCATTGTAGTCTTTAATGTGAGTCAAACACATTAGAGCTGGCTAGCATGTATGCCCCCCAAAAATTTTTCAGGAACATCAGGGTTTTGTTGATAATCTCGCTTTTGTATCATTATTAAATCCTGATAGTAAGTTTGCTCTATTATTATATTGTGTTGCTTGAGAATTGTCTTGTGATTGTCAAAATTTTTGTGAAAAAAATAATGTATTGAGTAGCATGATACGTAGAAAAATTTTATCTGTTATTGATTCAAATTTTGTTGCAATTGTTAGAGCCCTGATGCATGGTCAAATTATTAAATATCAAGTACTGAAAAAATTTGTACTTCAATCTAATTCGTCTTAATTATATTGTGCAAGGAATGTTAATTTGCATGTTTTTTGCTCAAACTATAAATATTTGTGAGAATCCATGTGAATATTTGAGTGAAAACTTAAGTATGTTTGCCTTGCATGATAAAAATGTTAATGTGTTAATATCTGACAACAATTTACAATATTTGCAGAGCATGCATAATTGTTCAATTATATATATGATCTTGTGTGTATTGCATGGTACATTTATTTTTCTGGTGGACAGACTCTACGTTGATTTTATTTTGAATCTTTGCATGAATTCTGGAGCTTCGCATATAAAGGACCAGGCTCCAAGGATGAAGCCTTTTGACCCAGGAGGGAATGATGCAGAGCATTCAGATCTTTAATTCAGAGAAGATGAGTTGAATCCAAACCCAACTCACCATACTCGATCCGTGATGCAATACCCTCGGAGACCCAATGTCATGCAGAACTATTCGAGTCCAATTGGATCTTCGAGCAAAATCCATTTTGATTATTGTATTCTAATTTCTGAGATTTTGCTTTTACCTTCTCAGAACTTATATTTTGTAGTGTCGATTTTATTTTGTCAAAGGAATCATATTAGATATTTTTTTTAAGTGTTGGATTCTACGGATCCAGATAGTTCTAGTGCCCTGTAGGATCTTTTTGTGGTATTAGAGGGTGTATGGGGCCTAAGGGTAGTTTTTATTTTTATTTGCATTTTATTTTAATGCATTATCGTGTGAGGGTCTAGTTCATAGAATGTTTAGATCTTGCCCAAAATCAAAACCCATATTTTACCCTTATTGGCACCAACCTTGTGAGGACAAGTCTAATCCTCATTTGAATTCCCATTTGACTTGAAAGTCAATATGGTTGTTCAATGGGTTTTAATGTGCATCTCAAAATTAGCATTTGTGAGGCTATTTTTGGGCTACAATTGTGGAAACTCTCTCCTATTGATGATAGTCCATTTTGGATGTTTAAGAGCCCAAGCGGAAGGCATCCATCAGGTGGCTTTCATTTTGAAAAATTTTGGTGAAGAAAAAAAAATCTGAAGAGGAATGAGAAGATCTAAGATTTGTGAAAAGAAGGACACCATAGTACGTGTGGTTGTGATTCTACAAGGTGGACAAATCTTGTGGGGTGCTGTTCATCATTGTGAAAGTGGCTAAAGTTCTAATTCAATCTTGTTGGCTGCAATAAGATAACATCCCCTGAACTTTGTTATCTTTCTTTGAGTATTTTGCATATTTGCTATCGTCGTTTGTTAGTTCTCTTGTTATAAACTGTGAGAGTATTTTCAAAGTGTTTATGATATTGTTCTTTAGATTTCAGTTTTTTTGAAACTCATGTTGGTTGATGCATGTTTGGTTATTGATTGAATCTAGTTTCTGCAAAAGAAACTCACTTCTGCACTCGGGTCTGTCTGACACAATCCTAGTGTTTTGACTATATCTCCCTAGATACGGGTTCAAATAAGATGATCTTTGGCTTGTTGGAAAGTTACGATCCTACCCGTCAAGTTTTTTGTTTACCGTTTTTCTTGAATCATTATTGTTTGGCCGTAAAAAATTTTGGAAATTTTTTGACATCTGGACAAGAACTGAGTTTTGTCCTGTGCAATATGTCTCTGCTACTGTTCTGTATTTTTAGCATATCTTTTTTATTAATAAATAAAAAATTACAAATCATATTTTGTTGGAAAGATAACATCATAAGCTACATCTTTCATGTCTATGATTTTTCTTGAATCAAATTCATTGATAGCCTAAAATAGCTGACAATCTTTGCTTGCAGATAGCTATTTTTGAACTGGCATGTCTATTATTTGCTTGAAAGCCTATCATATTTATTGTGTATCTTTGTCACCCATGTTTAGTTTTTTGAATTAAAACCTGATATGAAAAGATAGTTGTCTGCTTGAGAATATTTATGTTCTGAGTTTTTATTGATTCGATCGTATGATTTATCAAAAAGTTGCTTGTCTTGCTGCATGCTAGAAAATCTGTTCTGCATCTTGGTTAGTCTAAAATAGAAAATATTGCAACTTGATTTAAGCATAAGTGGCAAAATATTACTCAAAAATTTACAAACTTTGGTTCGTTGGAAATTTGGAAATTTTTGCAGAACTTTTCAGTTATGAGTTTTCTCAATTCCAGTTGTCAGAGGGATCATAGTTGCCCCCAAAACAATCAGACTAGTCACCTGACTATGCAGGGTGATATGTCCATCCACCTCATTGAATCTGTCGTAACTTTGTCTGCACCAGTCTGAATCCAGTGTTTTTGAATCCATTGGAAAGTTGTGTGTGTCACACAAATTTCTCATGTTGGCCACCTCTGTCAAAACAGACTGTCTAGACCTCGAATAGCCGATTGTTTGAGTCCTGGTCGGACTCACCTGTTTACTTAGCTTCCGCGCTTGGAGATCCATTTGGATCTCGGATCGTGAATTGACTCACACATCGATTCTACACCATTTTGGTATCAAAGCTTCTATTGTCGCTACACCATTTTGGTATCAAAGCTTCCACTGTCTCTACATTATTTACCCACTTCTTCTCTGTTTTAAAATAAAATTCTCTCTCTCTCCTCTCCTTCTCTTGATTAGTCATTGGAGAAGGATCGAACAAAAGAATGTGGTGATGCATCCTCCAAGCTCTCGTTAACCGTCGATGGAGGAGCCCACCCCTCTCTTCTCTTTTGTCAGTAAGCAATCAATCATATATCCATAATGGTGTGGTCATCATTGGAGCAACCGATGCGATAGGTTCTCTCTCTCATCATGGGTTCCATATTGTCTGCACCACAAAGCCCACCATTATTTGTTCTTACACAATTGCTGATCTGGTAACTATTCTTTTTTGTTTTTGGTTTCTTTATGCTCCCCTTTTTTCTTCTTGTTGTTGTTATGTTTAACGAAGTGATTCTTGTTTTAATGCATCAGTCACTTTTCTGCTTGTGAGAGTTCAAATTAGAATTTCACATCTTTGGATGGTCCATCGGGTTACACTGTTGCTGCTTTAATCATCTTTTATTACTACTTTGCATAAGTATATTTACGTCTCTAGCTTTCTGCATGTTTATGTTATTCATTAATGCATCATGACATATTGTTGAAATTAAAAATATGTTCAGGTGTGGGTCTTGACTCTTAAGTTGGACATGTAGAAATGATTTTGTATGCTTGTGCTTTTCATTTTTGTGATCATGGTTACATGCAATCAAATGGGCATTGGCAATATAAAAGTCTTTTTTGCACTAAGATTTCTATATGATAACTTCATTGTTCTGCATAAATGAAAATTAATTTCCATATTTTTGTGTGTTTTTTATCATGTTTTAGTTGGAATTCATTGCTTATAAAATGGGTTTTGTATAAGATTCATGTAGTATGATATGTAAGGCTTTGACGTAGATTAAATGCATGGGGAAAAGTTTTGTTTTTAAAGCTTCTCAAAAGAGGTGTTAAACTATGTTAATTGTGTAGGAGATTTAGTTCTCTCCTATGCATGTGCATGTATTAAGAATGTAGGAACCCCCTACCTTACTTGTAGAGATCATATTAGGTTTCATTGTGTGCAAGCATGTTGTAATCTCTTTTAATTAGGTTTATCATGTTTAACATAATTGATTATTTTGCCTAATTGAATAGGTTATACATCAAATTGATAGATTAGGTTATGTTAGGCCTAATTTCGTGAATTAATGGTTATTTTGGATTGTTTATGTTGTAAATAAAATTCTATTTTGGACATCTCCTATGTTGGAATTCATTCTACATTAGAATTTTTTCCTACACATAAAGTGTTCGATGAAATGTCTATAAGAGAGAAATTTTATATTTCAATGTGCCAATGTGCACCTCAGAATTTTTAGCTTTTAAGAGGTGTTTGTGCATATTTCAAATTTCAGTTTGGAAGGTACCGTTGTGCACATTTACAACATCGTTTTGATTATGTCTTTATGCATGTTTAAATTGCATATTGGGATGTGTGCTTATGTGTAGTTAAATTTCAGATTTGAATATGTTAACATACCCACTTAATTTTTGAGTTTGTATCTTTGATTGTGCAAGGTTTAAATTCAGTTTTGAAAATGATTATGTGCACTTCTAAATTCAGTTTTGTCAAGGGTTAAAAATCCTGAGGTGTTACAATGTGTCTGTAAACACCCCAAATTTTCTACCTTCATTCACAAATTTCCTCCTTTTACCACTGGGGCCTACTCTCTGAATCCTTCAGAGAACCAACTGGTCGACATCTGAGTCAGGGCTATTCAGAGCCCAAGTTTTGCATCAAAGTCCAATATTTCATTTTACAACCAAAATTTAGTCTTCCTCTTAGCTCAACTCCAATTAATAATTCTCATCCTTGGATAGGAATTTTCAATTCCTTGTCTCTGCAAGGGGTCTGGGACTTCAAATCCCTCATCCAGGGTTTACATTTTGCATGTCATTGCATGTTATTTTATCGCATTTCATGTCATTGCATATCATTTTCGAGATCCAACACTCTTGTTTTCAAAATATCAAATCCAGACTCGATTTTAAAAACTTTCTTTCGAAATCAATTTCAAAAACCTAGGTTTTAAATCAATATTTTCCATTTGGCCAACCCCCATGGCTTTATATTCCTTTATTTCAAAGTATTTTCCTTAGAAAAATGATCTAGATTTGTTTTAAATTTGATTCCTAAATCGATTTTCAATTTTTCTAATTTTATTTAAGTGGTGCCCACCCTGCAGAGCACTAAACCCTAATTTTCATCTTTATTTAATTTCATTTTATTTCCATATTTTATTTATTTCAAAAATATAAAAATTTCATAGATCTAGGTGTCTTTTAAAGTTTCTTGAAAATCTTGTTTTTAACCCCTTTATTTTATCTTTTTAAAATCATTTTTTAAAAACCAAATGAGGCCCACCTAGGTGGCACCACATTTGGAAGTGTTCAAATTCATTTAGGAGCTTTCATCAGAGTTTTAGTTAGTTGGGGTTGGAAAAGTCAAAATCTAGCTGATTTAAAACTCCATTTTTTATTTTTAGAATTCTTTTAACTTTAGCCTTGTTTTTAACCTTTATTTATGGCTTTAAAAACCAAATGTGGGTCCACATAGGTGGCACCACATTTGAGAATATTTAGGTTAGTTTAGGCTTTAGTTAGTGTTTTAATAGAATTGAAGTTTGAAAAGTCAATTTAGAAAAATCGCCCCCTATAGTTTTAGTTTTTTTAAAACTCTTTAATGCTAATCCAAACTCCCTAATTAACAAAGCCAAAACAAAATTCTATAAATACCTATCTCTAGGGTTCGACCCCCTCATGCTCTCCTCTTCTCCTCCTCTCCTACAAATTCCAGCAACCTCCATTGAAGATCCAAGGTGAGCTCCTTCTTCCTCTTGCTTCTTTATTAATTTTTATTTGTTTTCTTTGGATTTTTTATTAAATCCACCATTGTCACCCCCTATGCATGCCTTTTCCCTTTCTTTTTACTTTAAGAAACCGTGTGAGAGCTTCAAGAAGATGATCAGTTGAGTGGTTAATGCCCTTTACATGTTTTCGATCCATTAGAAATGTTTAGATCATATTTATTTTGTTAATGCCTAAAAAAGAACAAGATTCGACCCCTCTATGGATCAAATCCCTCTTTTAATGGCTAAATCAAGTTCTTGATCATGCTTCCCTGTATTTTTATTTTTATTTTTATTTTAGCATGCTTATGCATATTTTCAGTTATTCATGTGTTCAATCATGATTAATGGCCTTTGTAACACATTTTATAGTTTTATCATGCTTAATTAGATTTTAGTTTGTTCTAGGGTTTTAGATTTCACAGTCTTGGATTCTAACTGTCAATTTATGCTATTATTTTACCTATTTATATTCATTGTTTAAATTTTAATTTTTTATGGTAGAATCATGCATTTGTCTATAGTTTTCAATAAAAAAATAAAACTTTTTTGAGTTTCTTAACCATGTTCATAAATTCAAGAATTAAAACCTAATTCCTGCATCGTTAAAACATTGTGTAGAATCAGGAGCATCTTTCTGAGGTCATATCTCCCTAACCGAAGATCATATTTCAAATATGTAAATAGAGTCAAGCTCGTCTATATGTCTAGCTTATTCTATGAATTTTTTAGAATTTTCTATGATCATTTATTATTTTTATTTAAATCAAAGTCAAAACATGCTTCTCTGCAACCGTTAGGTATTGTTTAAGCCTTGAGTCATCTTGCTAGAGTGATTTCTCCCTAACCGAAGATGATCTCTCTGATCTGTAAAAAGTGTCATGTTTGTCTGCATGTCTAGTTTCTCCAGTGTGTGATTTTTATAGTTTGTCTGCTATTTTTTGTTAACCCAAAATTAAAACTTGCTTTTCTTGAACCGTTATACATTGGCCAAAATCAAGTGCAACTTGTCAGAATCATATCTCCCTAACCAAAGATCGTATTTCTGATTCGTAAAAAGAGTTATTTTCATTGATCTGTCTAGTTTATCTTTGTTAAATTTTATAAATTTTAATTACCATTGGATATTTTGTTCTGATCTGTGTAAACACCCCAAATTTTCATCCTCATTCATAAATACCTGCCTCTCACCACTGGGACCCACTCTCTGCAGTCTTCAGGGAACCAACTGGTCGATATTTGAGCTAGGGCTGTTCATAGCCCAAATTTTACAATAAATCTCAAAACTTCATTTTATAATCAAGATTTAATCCTTATTTTAGCTCAATTTCAACTATCCATTCTCATCCTCAGATAAGAGTCTCCAAATTCTTTGTCTTTGCCAGGGGTCTGGGATTTCAAGTCCCTCATCAAGGGTTTATACTTTATATGTCATTGCATATCACTACATGTATTTGGCATGACATTTCATTGCATTGCATGTCATTGCATCTCATTGTCGAGATTCAGCATTCCTATTTTCAAAATATTTTAATCCAGATTTGATTTTAAAACTTTTCTTTCAAGATCAATTTCACAAACCTGGGTTTTGAATCAATATTTTTTATTTGTTAACCCCCAGGATCTTATTTTCTTCAGAAAAATAATCTGGACGTGTTTTTAAAGCGAACTTTTAATTGATTTAAACTCTCAGATGAGACCCATCTAGTTGGTGTCGCTTCTGGAATCCTTCATTTATCAAAAATCTCAAAATTTCAGAGTCCTAGTTGGATCAGGACTCTGGCTTTTCCTCTTTTCAAACCTTTTCAAAACTCCACTTTGATTTTAAATCAGAGGTGATCTCATCCCCTATTCATTTATGACATTTTGGCCAAAATCTCAGAATCTTAGTTGGATCAGGACTCTTTTTTTTTAGAGTCCCAGTCGGATGAGGACTCTACCTTTTACCACCATTTTTACCTGTTTTTTGAGAAAACCTTTCAAAACCTTCTGTTTTATCCAAAATTCTAGAGTTCTAGTTGAATCATGACTCTTATTCAGAGTCCCAGTCAGATCAGGGCTCTATGTTTTACTGTCATTTTTATTTGTTTTGATAAAACTTTTTCAAACTCTTTCATTTTGGCTCAAAAATTTAGAGTTTCAGTCGGATTAGGACTTTGTCTTTCGTTGTTATTTTTACCTGTTTTCAACCAAATTCTTCAAAATCTTTTAAAAGGAGTAAAAAATTTAGAGTTTTAGTGGAATCAGGACTCTATCCAAAGAGTCCTAGTTGGATTAGGACTCTGAATCTGACCTCAATTTTGAGAGAATCTTTCAAAAAAATCTCTTTATTTATCTTTTCAGAAAACAAAGATGTTACACTTCTATCACAAAGTTTCAAAATTCTGTGACTCTATCATGATTTCATTTTATGAATCAATTTTCACCTGTTTTCAAAAGTTCTTTTCAAAATCTCATCTTTTGTTTTCTAGAAAATAAAAAAATTCCAGAGTTCTAGTCAAATTAGGACTCTTTCTCAGAGTCCTAGTCAGATCAGGACTCTGAACCGGACTTCAATTTCTGCTTTATTTTCACCTATTTTCTGAAATCCTCTCATTCATTTTCTCAGAAAATCCAGAATTCTGAGAGTCATAGTCAAATTAGGACTCTGTCCCCAGAGTCCCAGTTGGATCAGGGCTTTGTTTTGATTTCACTACTTGTTGCCATTTTCATTGGTTTTCGTAAATCCTTTTATCTGTTTTTCAGAAAAGACTCAAAATCTAGAATTTTAGTACGATCAGGACTCTATCTTAGAGTCCTAATCTGATCAGGACTCTATTCTAAATCTTGTTTTTACTTTCATTTCTATTTTCTCCATTTTGTTTTCAAAAATTAGTATATTTTGCAAAGTTTCAGTTGATTTAGGACTCTATTTCAGAGTTTTGAATGAGTTAGGACTCTATTCTAAATCTTGCCATATTGATGTTTATTTTACATGTTACAGCATTAAATTAAATTTTTTTGTATTATTTGTCTATTTTTTCATTATTTTTCATGTTTGAATTAGGGTTTTTAGGGTTTTATTGAATGTTCATGTGTTTCAAATCTGGGCACTCAAAAATCGTATTGATTCGTGCTTAAATATCTGTTGAAATTTTTTTATTTTTTTATGGTTGGTCCACAGATTTGTCAGTAATTCCCTATAAAAAATTTAGATGTTTTTGGGTTCGAAAACTCTGTCAAAAAAATACAAAGTCGAACTGTGACTCCTGTTTCTTAAAATCACTATTGATATTTAGGTATAACTTGCAAATGTGATATTTCTGTTATTCGAGGTTCGATTTGTAATCCGTAAGCTGCAATAGCTTTTTATTAGTGTCTATTATTTGCTATAATTTTTCTATAAGTTTCTGCTTTTGTCTGCTATTTTTCCTCTGTCAGAAGGTAAGATCAATTTTTAGAACTTGTTATACTTCATTCAAACCCTAAGTCAACTTGTGTCAATCGTATCTCACTAACCGGAGATTTGATTGACAATCTGTAAAAAAGAAACTCTTTTTCTGTATTTCTGCTATTCACTGCCAAAATTTCAGAATTTTTGAATATGATTTAATATTTTTCTCTGTACCTGAAATTGGAAAGACCTGTTTTAACATATTTTATATTCGTTAAATTTAAGCATAGATTGATGGAAAAATATCTCCCTAACCGGAGATGATTTTTATAATCTATAAAAAATAGAATCTTTGTTTTTCTGTCTATTATTCTTCTGTAAAATTTTATATTTTTCTATGGTGATTTGTCTCCTAATTCAGGTTTGATACTGTGATAGGTACATGCTTGTGGGTAAAAATAGCATATTTTAAGGTTTTTATGCAATTTTCATATTGGAATAATGTCAAAAATAGATTTTTATGATTCCAATTTAATTTTAGGGTTATCAAAAGTGCAGATGTAAATTTTTATTAATTTTGGAATTCATTTGATACTTGAATTTATTATAATGCAAAACAGGGTGCCCGTAGGATCCCGAAACACTGGCAAAATCATGTTTTTTGTGTTATTTTTAATTTTCTTCATAAAAGTTTATGTTTTTAGGGTTTGTCCATATTTAAAATCATTCTAGGACATTGCATATTCGATTTGGCTTTGATTTGAGTCTTTTTAAACCCTAAATCCAAAGTTTTACCAAAATATTTTTTGAAAACCCTGATTTCAAGGCCAAAGTCTTGTTTTCAGGGGTATTTTTGTCAATTTTTTCCAAATTATGAATTTCAAAGTTATTTATTTTTATTATTTTTTAAGTTTTATTTCATATTTCATTATGTTTATATCAGGGAAATCATGAAAAAATGCTTATATCTAGATAAATATAGTAATTTCCAGATATTACTGGATAAATCTGGAAAAACCAACATATCTTCACTAACAAGTTTTCTAGTTTTGCAGAGATGTTTAAGGCTGTATTCTCCTTTACTTTTCTTTATTTAAATTCAATTAGAGATGTAAATTGTAAGTAAATTTAGAATAAGAATTTAAATTCCTTCTTAGAATTAGGGTTTGCATTGCATATAGTTTAAATTTTGATATATAACTGTTATGTTTGTCATTCATGCACATATTTCAATTCTACCATGGTCTACACAAATGACACGTGCACTAGCTTCTAGAGAGTTGGTAAACTTGATCGAGTTCGTATTTATAGCCATAGTCAGAATACGAACAAAATCCAGATTTATCCTCTTTTAAGCCATAATCAGCCTACACTCTTAGGCTATCTTAAAAAATCATTGCATATTTCAAAGTTTTCTAAATATTTTATCCTTTTATAATCAAATGAGTTATATTCGATCCATATCTATGGCCATAGTCGGGGATATGTAGAGAATTTGATCCATGGAAATTCTATAGGGCAAAAAAAATTCTTTTTGAAATGAGTTTCTCAAGATTTTTCAGAAATATATTTTCTCAAAATAATATTCATGCATCATCTAGGTTTAGAGAGCATCATGAACATATTTCACAGGGCCACAGTCCCATCCTTTGGATGTATTTTCTAAATTCCATCTCATAAAATCGATTTTCTCAAATTTGCCCAGATTTTCTACAAAATCAATTTTCTCAAGAACCTTTGGTTGTCAAGGATTTTTCAAGGATTTTTCAAGTATTTTTCAAGCTCAATTCACGATTTTTCAAGTTATATTCTCAATTTCATAGTTTAAATTCAGAGAAATCAACTTTCTCTAAGTCATTTTGAGTTTTATCAGAAATCAAATTTCTTCAAAACTTCAAGATTTCTTCAAAAATCAATCTTCTTTTCTTCAAAAATATTCTCTCAACAAGGCTCACGATTTTCAAAGTCTTATCTTTTCCAAGGATTTTCTAAGTATTTTAAATCTTTAAGGCAAACATCATGTTTTCAAACCTGCATTTTCAGAAATTCATAGCACATGCCTGATTCTATGTGCATTTAGGAAATAGAACATGATTTAGACAAATTGAGCAAAGCAAAGCACCAGATTGATCCTTGGTTCAATTACCCCTGTGTAAACACCCCAAATTTTTCACATCCATTCTCAAACAACCCTCCTCGTGCAGTGCCAACCCTGTTAGGTCAGTGTAGGAGTCAAACCCTAAGCTAGTTTCAGAAAATTACTATTTTACCCATTTTCATTAGGAAAATTACCATTTTACCCTTAGGTCATCCCGGATCCCAGTCAGTCAGAGTCAACTAAGCTCATTGGTTAGTTCAGAACATTTAGAATATCAGTCATTTCAAATTCATTTGAGCTCACAGTGAGAAAGTCATTTTCATTTCTTATCATTCCTGCCAAAATGGGATCATTTCTTCAGAAATGAGCTCATTTCTTGCTCAAATCCAAGTCAATTGTCTCTGAGTCAGTCATTCATAGTTAGTCATATTCCTCAGAGTCTAACTTGAGCTCATCAGAAGTTCAAGCACTCCAGTTTCAGTTCAAAACCATTTCCAAGAGTCCATGAGCCCATTTTAGTCCATTTCAGCTCTTTCAGCTGAAATTGAGTTGAGTTCATCCAATTGAGCTAGTGTTCGAGCTTCGATTTTAATTCATGTCAGTATTATTGACCTTTTTTTTTAGCTCAAAGCCAGCTCAAGTTCGTAATTCACTTCACTCCAGTGACCATTCCGTACCATTTCTCTAAAAATGGCAGCTTTTCTTGAAAATTCAGTTGGAAAGGTCAGTTGAGTCAGTGCCTGGTCAGTTCATTTGAGTTCTGAAACTCTAAAAATCAGCTCAATCTAGCTCATCTCAGTTCAATCCAGCTCGAACCCCAATTTTCAGTGTCACTCTGACTCAGTAGAGTCCCGAAAATCATTTCTTGAGCTATTTTGCAAATTTTATCAATTTTAACGCTTTTTAAACTGATACAAGTGTCAATCGGGGTCAGACATCCAAAATTCTTTATTCAAGGTTAGCATTTAGCATAGCATTTCATGTCATTTCTCATCATTTCATATCATTTCTCAACATTTCATAACATTTCATCACATTTCATTTCATTTTCGAAGTCTAGAACTCCAGTTTTATAAATTTCAATCCAGATCAAGTTTTAAAAGCTTTCAGAAATCAATTTCAAACCCTGGGTTTCCAAAATTGACATTTTTGCCCCTAGGAGTCTAAATTTGGAAATATTTTCTCAAGAAAAATAATCTGGATTTATTTCAAAATCAAATTTTCAAATTCTACACTGGATTTGCTTCGCAACGGGGTATTGAACTTCAAATCCGAGCTTATTTCAAAAACTGCCAAAAATAGCTCGTTTCATTTGGAAATATTTTCTCGAGAAAAACAATCTGGATTTCTTCCAAAATTAAATTTTTAAATTCTACATTGGATTTGCTTCGCAACAAGGTATTGAACTTCAAAATCCGAGCTCATTTCAAAAAATGTCAAAAATAGCCCGTTTCGTGTGGAAATTTTCTGAAAAAGACTATTTTACCCCTTTAATCGTCAAAATGAATTTCAAAAGTGGAATTTGGACCCGCTCTGAGATGGCCCATCCATTTGCATTTTCTTGTTTTAATTTATAAGAAAAGAAAAAAATTAACTTTTTATTTATTTTTTTTGTTTGTTTTATTTTACTTTTTTTATTTTCTTATTTTATTTTTTTAAGGTAGGACCCACAAGGGGGTCAACCACCCTAGCCCTCAATCCAGCCCACTTCCTTTCTTTTTTCCATTTTTTTTATTTCTTTTCTTTCCCTCTTTCTTTCTTTTCTTTCTTTCTTCTTCCTTTTTCTTTCTTTCTTTCCTCCTTTTTCTTTCCCCTCTCTCCACTTACGTAGGCTTCTTTTCCAGCCCCCTTTTCTCTTCCTTTCCCTCCTTTTCTTTCCTTTTCCTTCTTCCCCTCTTCTTTCCTTTTCCTTCCCTTTCTTCTTTCCCCTTTCTTCCTTACTCCCTTTCCATTTCTTCCAAAGCAAAAGGGCTGCAGCCATTGACGTAGAGTCATTCATCAAAGCCATCTAAATTATCTAAATTATTAGAAACTTAGGGTTTAGATTATTAAAACCTAAGTTATCAAAAACAAGAAAAGAAAAACCTACGGCTGCCTCCCAATCTCAATTCAGGTCTCTCTCTCTCTCTCTCTCTCTCTCTCTCTCTCTCTCTCTCTCTCTCTCTCTCCCTTGAACTCTCTCTTTCGCACCCCTTGGCTGCAACTTCCAGCCATTGAAACCCCATTCTTGCAGCCCTTACACAGCCACCAGCTGAGCCTCCATCATAGCCTTCTTTGGTGGCAGCAAGAGCCCAGCCACTTGCAGCTTTTCTTCAGCCCCCACAGCAACTAGCAACCTCCAGCCAGCAGCAAGAGCCCAGCCACATGCAGTTTTTCTTCAGCCCCCACAGCAACAACCTTCAAGCTCTCCACAGCAGCAGTCTTCTCCAGCCACCTGCGCCAACCACACCTTGACAACAACACCCCTAACACCGCCAGCAACTCCAGCATCTCCAAGACCTTGAACCAGCCTTCTCCTCCGTCATAAGCAAGCTCCAGTCTTGCTCCCATCTTTAAGCACCTCACCGCAGCTGCAACAAGGCAACCCCAACTCTCCCAGTCATTGGCTTCAACCTGGAAGCAGCTCTAGATACCCCTCCATTGGCACTTTTGTCTTCCTTCAAGCCAATCCAACTCCAGCTGCCACCTCCTCCAACCTTGACGTAGTACCAGTTTTGCTTCAGCCCACGCCCAGGTGCATCTCTTCTCTAAAAATTTGAGGGTTGCTGTCTTTAGCAGGGCCAATTTGAGATAAAAGCATTTGTTTGATCCTAGATACTATCTCATTAAATGCATGTTGTATATGCTTTACATGTTAATGCTATGCGTGTGAGGCGATCCATCCGATTGATGGATCAGATCCCTCTCACCAAAAGCTAACATAAAATAAAATCATGCCCTTTATAATTTATTTTGTCATATCATAAATTTCATGAGATTTTTCATGTTAGATCTTGCATTTAGGATTATTTTAGCATCTCATGATTATATGATTTACATAGTATAGTTTTTATTCATGTTTGCTTATTGAGTTCATAGGCTTTAATATTATATGTTCAGTCCAGTCATTATCTTATGTGCAAAATTTTACTCATAATTCTCGAGATTTTTAGGGTGATTGAACTTGTTTTCTTATTGCTTATCTGCTGAAAATTTGATTCAATCGGGTTTCGGAACCCCATTAAATAAATCAAGTCCTAATTCGGGTTTTGGACTTCTCTGAACCTTCAAATTCTGCTTTAGCAGACAAGAACCCATGAAACCACCCTTGTGAGAGATCCGGATTGTCCTACAAAAATCACAGTAGATTCATAATTAAATCTACTAATGATATGGAAATTTTGAGGTTTTTCAATTAGTTTTGACCTATGTAAAAAATCAGATTTCTCAAACCCTTGGGAAAATCTTGATTTTCTTTTGTCAGGGTATAGACAGACCCTAATGCACCAATTCCGCCCAATATGTAGCCCGTCTGCAACAACGTTCAACACAAAAGTTATTTCTAACATTATTTCCTGTCATTTCCCAAAATTTAGGAATTTTTGGATCTGTTTCATTATTTTTCCCGGATTTTCCCTTTCTGTCTAACAGATTCCAATGTCCAGAAATCTCAGAGATTTAGGTTTCTAATAACAGTATGGCATTTTCCAAACCATAACTTGAATCCCAATGGTGTCAAAAGATCAAATCTTCCTCTGTTTGGCAAAGACATTTTCTCACAATTTCAGACTTTTTCCTATCTGTCTTCCATTTTTCCCATGTTTTCTACCGAAACCTGTCTGTTTCCCCTAAATCCTAGAGTCGCCGGATTCTGATCCGACTTGCCGGAGTGACACAACTCCGACCATAGGTCAAAATCAGAAAGTGTAAAAGGCAAAAATCTTTTACTTAGTGTCCTCTAGCACCCCATAAAATTTGGGAAAATTTTATGAAAGTTTGATATCCTAAATCTCCTTTAGAATCAACATTTTAGGCAAAAATCACAAAATTTAGGATTTTTATTTGAATTTCTATGTTTAAAAATACAAAAAAATAGATTTTCGAGTTCCATTCTGTTATTAGGGTTATTTTAGGTGTCCATGCGAAAATCAGGTTAAATTTGATATTTTATGATATTTTCGTCATTTTAAGGTTTTTATCATGTACATGAGCATATAGAATTATATTAGGGTTAATTTCAATGTCATTTGCATTTCACATTTTTCATTTTTTCAAAATTTATTTCAGAAAACCCTGGTTTCAAGGTCAGTCTTGTTATCGGGGGTATTTTGGTCATTTTGACCTAAATTTCGAAATTGCAATTTCTAATTCTCCAAAATTTTATGCACATCATCATATTTTATCATATTATGTTTGATTTATTTCATTTGATTTTCAAAATTCCAAAATTTACAAAAATTCTTTCAGAAAACCCTGATTTCAAGGTCATTAGGGGTATTTTGGTCATTTTGACCCCCAATTTCGAATTTTCAAGTTTATTTTTGAAATTTATTCATTATTTATCATGTTTATATCAAAGGGGGTATGAATTTGGGTTTATATCTGAATAATATCCTATAATTTCCCATATTTTCGGATAAATTCAGAAAAACCTACATTTTTGTGCTAACCTTGTTTTCTAGTTTTGCAGGAACATTCAAGAAGAAGACTTAGTTATTTTATTTCTTTATTTTATTCAATTCAATGTAAAAATCAATGTAATATTTGGAATAAGAGTTACTTTTCTGCTTAGAATAGGGTTGCATTGCATATAGTTTAATTTCTGCAAAATTTCAATATCTGAATGTATCATTCATGCATATTTATTTCAAATTCACTATGGTTTACACGAATGGCACGTGCAAAAGCTCTAATGGATTTTATAAACTCGGTGGGATTCGTATTTATGGCCATAGTCAGAATACGAAGAAAACCAAGATTTATGATTTTCATATTAGCCACATTCAGCCTACACTCTTAGGCTAACTTCAAAATGCACTGCATTTCTCAAAGTTTTAAAAGGATTTCCCAATTTCTCAATAAAATTCCCTTTTCAAATTCATATTCATTCATTCATATCATTCAAATTGCATTATTTTCAAATTCATTTTCCAATTTCAATTTAAAAAAAAAATTAGTTTTCTCAAGAATTTCCAAGTCTTTCTCAGGATCTGATTTTCTCAAAATCCTAAGTTTTCAAATGACACTTCAAAGCATTTCCCAAGTTCAAATCAAGATTTTCCAATGTTTTGAAATTCTCAAATTTCAAAGTCTCAAGTTTTCAAAAAAATCAATTTTCTCAGGTTTCCCATTTTCCTAAGAACCCAGTTTCCTGAGAATCCATTTTTCATTTCAAAAGTCATTTTCCAATGAATTTCTTAGATTTCCTCAGAATTCTCAAATCCAGTTTCTTAGAAAAGAAATTCCAAATTTCAAAAATTGATTTTCCCCAAGATTCAAGTTTTACTAAGAATTCATTTTCCAATCAAATTTCTGATTTCTAATGAAATTCAATGATTTTCCCAGGGATTCCATTTCAAGCACTTTTCCAATCATTTTCCAGCATATTTCAATTTTTCAAAGCAAACATCATGTTTCTCAAACTTGCATCTTTTCAAAATTTCATAGCACAAGCCTGATTCTTTGTGCATTCTAGGAAAAATAGAGCATATTTTAGATATTTGAGTCAAGTTAGAGCACATAATTGATCCTTGGTTCAATTACCCCTGGTAAAGGCGCCAGGAACGATTGAACCTCGTACCGACAGGCGAATCCCATTTCACGGAATTTTCCCGCAAATTTTCAAAACAGAGGCGAGTTAATTTTCAAAAATGATTTTCAAAACTTTGGTCGAGTTTGACTCGCGAAATTCGTTTCTCTCTTGTAAGGGAGGGGAAAAATTTTTGCGATGATAACAGGTTTGGCGACCGTGATGGGACCTGTCTTTGCCTGATCAATTATGTGCTTTAACTTAGCTCAATTATCAAAATTATGTTCTATGAAATGTCAGCTTTAATTCCTGATATCATGTGAACCTAGGAGCCTAGACTTGAACCCAGCTGACATGGATTGCATGTAGACTAGGCATGGTTTGGTAGGACCATATTGAGGAGAATTATTCATGCTCACATAGACTTAGGTCTGAAATACAACACTCCTCAATCTAGGACTTGTATGAAAACAATGTTTGCTTCTTCAAAAATTTTCAAAATTCTATTTCTTTAGGACTTAGAGCCCTCTGTTTGTCTGCATGTGATCATATTTAAAAAACCACCCCACCTATGTCTACCCGGTCTTCACGTTGCTGGGCTTTCTTCCAGAACCATAGTTTGAGACAGAGCCTCACAACTGGGCCACTTATTTGGGCTAACGCCCCTCTGCCACGTACCAAGGGCCATAGTCCAACGTATATCGGCAGGCGCTCAAGGATGTTGGGAAAACACAAGCCTAGAACCCAGAGATGAATTTATATGCCACGTACATCGAGCATCGGCTCGAGTATATCGGCATAACTGGATTGGACACAGTTGATCTGAGCCTAGAGTCAGGATTAGGGTCCTAAAGCTCTTTCAAAATCAATGCATTTAGAGTCAGCTTCTTAGGGATTGTTGTATGTGCATAATTGTTTGTGATTGAATGTATTCATTTTCGTCTTATTTTCTCATATTTCTCCAAATTTTCCAAAATACCAGACAATTTTCCAAAATATCTCATTTTCCATCTTTTGTGAAATATCTCCCTTTTCTAAAAAAAACACCCTGGACGATTTTCCAAATTATTCACCTTTCCTTCAAAACTCCAGGAGATTTTCCATTCTTTCGTTCCTCTGGACTTCGAATTTCCAGCTTTCATTTTATCCTACCTGCAATTTACAAAATTCTTGTATTTTTCCAAAGTCTATTTCCAGTCTTCTTGTCGCCCAGTCCAATGGCATCCAGTCAGCTCGATTCTGTTTTTTTCGGAGGGTCACATCTCCTACGAGGTGCGACAAAGTCTTCCTGAGCATCGATCTCTTAGCACTAGACCCTTCTTCCTCTGGTGGTACTATGTCTGGTTCAAAAACTTCTCTCGTATGTTGCCGGACCACTTGAGCGATTGCGGGTTGGAATTGGCATCTGCAGTGGAAAAGTTGACAGTCAACGACAATCTGATCTATGCACTGGCAGAGCGGTGGAATCCGCGCACTTGCACATTCTGGTTCCCGTGGGGCGAGATGACACTACTGATGGATGAGTTTTCAGAGATTATGGGACTGCCCAAGCCAGCCGGTCAGCCTGGCGATCCATTAGAGCAACAATTTCTGATCAATGTCAAGGGTCTGGACACTAAAGATGTCGTGGCTCGCATGACAGGGCGCAAGTCTTGGCCACTGATTGAAGAAAATGGGAACGAGTACGTGAGCCTGATCGAGATCTACCGGCAGTATGGAAAATTCGCAGAAGTCAGCTCGTTGTCCAGGACAGCTCGAGAGAGAATTCAACATGCGATGGTTTTGTGTACTGTGGGACTTGCTTTCTTTCCAGATGGACAGAATTATGTGGATGTCAGAATAGTTCAGCTTTTGAGAAGATGGGGAAGTCGACAGACCACCCGTCTCTCGATAGCAATGGCCACGCTTGCTTTTCTATACAGAGGACTGACCCGCTTCACACTTGGAAAGTCCATCCTAGTCGAGGGATGTACCTATGCTCTTCAGTCTTGGCTCCTTCAGCATGTGCCAACCAGAGCTAGTTCGTTCAGATACAATGGCAAGGAACTTCTTCCAGTTGCGCGGTACCGATTCATGATCGATTATCTACAGGAAGAATAAGTGGTGTGGGACTATTTTGATCGAGAATTATCGCCTCCCAGATACACCTATGCATATGGCAAGAGATTCAAGTTGCTTGGTCCATTCTTCTGTGCTTACTATCATCCGGAGCGGTGTGTTCAACAGTTTTCTCAGAGACAGAAGCACATAGAGATGCGGTTGCTATTAGGAGTCGTGCCAGAGTTCGACCTTACATCAACACAGTGGTCCGGAACATACCATTCTGCCAGATATGACTGAGATTCGTTCATCATTCTCACTCATTTCTCCAGTCCTCGTGTCTCTGCTGATCATAAAGAGTGGTGGCAAATTGTCTGTCCGCCCCCTCTTTCCCAAGTCCACTATTGATGCAATCATATTTTTCCTTTAATAAAAAAAATCCTTCAATTTTCATTCTATCATGGTTTGATGACCTCGCCTAGGTGACAAGGCATATTTGCAGTTGTTCGTTCTCCTCGCAAAGAATGGCAACACAATTGTCGTGACTCCAGCGGCGACCCAATCCCTAGTAATAAGATGTTCTTTCAAGTATCTACCAAATTCTCATCAAATATTTTTTCTATATTCATTTCTATTCTGAATCTTCATCATCAAAATTTAATCATCCATCACATTCTACAGAGAGTATCAATATTCCCAAGTGGTTCGGATCAAATAAGAAGACACTGATGTATCAAGTGCATCCATGACTTTTAAAACATCAAGCAAAAAAAGATGAATTCTCCAAGAACTGTTAGAGGACAAAGTCAGACTGAGAGGGATGGCATCGATCCCGTTGCATATCAAATGTTCAAGAAGATAATGATCAAGATGATGTCTAAGCAAGTTGAAAATGATCTTGGAAAGGCTCCCCTCAAGGAAAAGACATTTGTCTCATTCTCTCAGAATATCACTGGTAGGAGCAACGAGCGATTCAGTGCATGTCAGGCCGATATTTTATTCTTGCCGACGTCCTCTATCATCGTGAATTCAGTTCTGAATATTCCAAATGCCTACATGAAGATGAAGCCAAAGAAGTTATGCAGGAGGTACACGAAGGCATTTGCAGTAGTCCCATCGGCTACCAAACTCTTATCAAGCAAATCATCTGGGCAGGATATTATTGGAAGACTATGCAACAAGATTGCAACCATTTTGTGTAGAAGTGTGCTCTATGCCAGATATAGACACCTTTTATTCATGCGCCAACAACATATTTGCAATCTGTCATCTCTCCATGGCCATTTTCTATGTGGACCTTTGATGTTGTGGACCCCATTACTCCTTCTGCTTCAAATGGCCACAAATATTTTCTTGTCGCAACAGAATATTTCACTAAATGGGTTGAAGTTATCACTCTACGCACAGTCGAAGGTCAACATGTGGTCTCATTCATCCACAAGAATATCCTTTGTCGTTTCGGCATACCGAACGATATCGTGTTGAACAATGGCAGTCATTTCAAGAATGAGAGAATGAGGACATTTTTGCTCAAAGTTCAGAATTCAACATCGTTTCTCCGCTCCTTATTATCTTCAAGGGAATGGTCAGGCAGAGGCCACCAATAAATTCTTATTAGAATCTTGGAGCGAACTTTGAAAACAGATCGTGACTGTCATGAGAAGATCCATGATGCATTATGAGCATACAGAACCATCATTCGAACTCCCACTAATGCTACTCTGTCAGAACTTGTCTACGGAACTGAAGTAGTATTGTCTCTACATGTTCAGAAATCTGCCTTGAAGTTCACATCACTACTGGAGTTACCGCTTGATCAGTATCAGTAGCAGCGACTGATACAACTTGATTTGCTCGATGAAAGAAGACTCAGAGCAGCAGAGCACGCTCAATCATATCGTCAGAGGATAGCCAGACAATATGCAAAATTTGCCATTGAAAGGAAATTCCGAGTCAATGATCTAGTGCTTAGATCCGTGGCTTATCTCAAGCACCGCCCAGGTGGCAAATGGTCGTCGAATTGAGAAGGGCATTACCCCGCAATTCATATCTGCTCATCAATGCCGATGGTGTAGAATTATCAAGCCCCATCAATGCTCAACATTTGAAAAATTTTATACTTAAATTCTCTATTCCATCCTTTGTAATTCCTCAATATATTTTCTTCAATAAGGGTCAAATTCTTCTTTCCCAGTTACACTGGGGCATTATTTTGAAAATTGTCTTCAAAATGTTCTGTATGCAGGTAGGATCACACAAATCTCTCATTTTGCATGCATGTGCACCCATTTACATCATTTGCATTCATTTGCATTTGCATGCATTCATTCGCATTCATATACATCAATTTGCATTTGCATCAAACTTCCCCTTCAGGTTAAGGGATAAACCTGAACTTCCCTTTCAGGTTAAGGGATAAACCTGAACTGCCCATTCAGGATAAGGGATAAATCCTGAGGCCCCGACAGTTGTCCAAGTTGTCGTGAGGGTAAAGATTGAAAATCTTCTATCAAAATCAATTAGTAATTATTCAAAATCCAATGTTCGTGCTGGTAATTTTTCAAAAAACCAGTGTTCGTGCTCGTAATTTTTTAAAAAATCTAGTGTTCGTGCTGGTAAATTTCCAAAAACTAGTGTTCGGGCTGGTAAATTTCCAAAACCCAGTGTTCGTGCTGGTAAAATTTCAAAAAAACCGAGTCTTCGAGCTGGTAAAATTTCAAAAACCCAGTGTTTGTGCTGGTAAATTTCCAAAACCCAGTGTTCATGCTGGTAAATTTTCAAAAATCCAATGTTCGTACTGGTAAGACTTTCGAAAATTCAGTGTTCGTGCTGGTAAGATTTTCAAAATCCAGTGTTCGTGCCGGTAAATTTTTTTAAATCCAGTGTTTGTGCTAGTAAATCTTCAAAATTCAGTGTTCGTGCTGGTAATTCTTCCAAAAACAGTATTCGTACTCATCCATTTTCAAAATCCAGTACTTATACTGGTTTATTTCCAAAATCTGGTATTTATACTGGTACATCTTTCAAAATCCAATTGTTATTGGTCGGACTTTCAAAATCCAATTTCTATTGGTCAAACTTTCTAAATCTGGTTTAGTGGTTAATGTTTTCAAACCTAATCCATGCTAGTCTAGTTTTTCTTTGGGCTTCAAGTTTCGACTTGAATTTCCTTTCCTTCTAACCGGTCTAGTTTTTCTTCGGGGTTCGAGTTCCGACTCGAAATTTCTTTCCTTATAATCGGTCTAGTTTTCTTTCGGGATTCGAGTTCTGACTCGATTTTCTTTCCTTCTAATTAGTCTAGTTTTTCTTCGGGAATCGAGTTCCGACTCAAATTTTCTTTCCTTCTAACCGGTCTAGTTTTTCTTTGGGATTCGAGTTCCGACTCGAATTTTCTTTCCTTTTAATTAGTCTAGTTTTCCTTCGGGATTCGAGTTCTGACTCAAATTTTCTTTCATTCTAACCAGTCTAGTTTTCCTTCGAGATTCGAGTTCCGACTCAAATTTTCTTTCCTTCTAATTAGTCTACTTTTCCTTCAGGATTCGAGTTCCGACTCGAATTTCTTTTCCTTTCACAATGGATCCAGTTTTCCTTCGAAGATTCGAGTTCTGACCCGAGTTTTCTTTTCCTTCTGAATTGGTCTAGAAAATTAGAGTTCCGACTTGAATTTTCTTTCAAATCCAATTCAAATGTCTAGAATTGCTCTAGAAAATTAGAGTTCCGACTTGAATTTTCTTTCAAAACCCAATTCATTTAGTTTTTTCTTGAAGGTTTGAATTCCGATTCGAATCTTTCCTCAAAACCCAGTTTAGCACCTGGTTCATTCAAAGCTCACAAGTTGAATCCTTACTTCTTAGACTGTGATCCCTAGGTTAAATTCCTATGGAATTGATAGTACGTAGGTCGAACCCCTGCAGAACCAATGTGATTTGTAGGTTGAACCCCTTTCAAACCAGTCTCATCCTCAAAAATTCGATCTGTAGGTTGAATTCCTATTGAATCCATGTCGTTCCTAGTAAACCGATGTCATTCTCAATTGAACCAGTGTCATTCTTAGGCTGAATTCCTATTGAACCCATGTTGTTCCCAATAAACTAATTTCCAATTTCCAATTTCCAATTTCAGCCTTCGGGTCAATCAATTTCAAAATTTTCAATTTTCAATTTCTAAATTCAAAATTCTAATTTCCAATTCCAATTTCGGCCCTTGGGCCACCCAATTACCAATTTGAGACCTCCGGGTCAACCAATTTCCAAATTTCTAATTTCAACCTTCGGGTCAATCAATTTCCAAATTTCCAATTTCAGACCTCCGGGTCAACCAATTTCCAAATTTCTAATTTCGAACTTCGGGTTAATCAATTTCCAAATTTCCAATTTCAGACCTCCGGGTCAACCAATTTCAAAATTTCTAATTTTGGCCTTCGGGTCAATCAATTTCCAAATTTCCAATTTTGACCTCCAGGTCAACCAATTGTCAAATTTTCAAATTCAACCTTTGGGTCAATAGATTCCAATTTCGACCTTCGAGTCAATCAATTTCCAATTTCCAAATTCAAAATTTCCAATTTCAAATATCAAATTTCAAAATTTCAATTTTCAATTTCGACCCTTTTGGTCACCCAATACCAATTTCAGTCTTTTCCTCTTGCGAGAGACCCTTTTTACAGGGAGAGTTCAAGGGAGCTCGTTCTTTTCGCATGCTATACTTTGTTCACCTAGCCCCTTTTCAGGGAGAGTTTGAAGGGACTTGTGTCTATGTGAACCGTTTGCAAAACAAAATTCCAATTTCATGCAAGGAACCCTTAGTACAGGGAGAACTTCGATGAAAGTTCGCTTTCCTTGAAACCACAATTTCAAACTAGGCCATTTCATCGTGAAGGACCCACTTTTTGGGGAGAGTGTGATGGACTCGTTCCTTCATGACCAATTCACCGACCTCACCATTACCGGCCCCCTTTCCATAAGAGAAGCCTAATGTTAGGAAGTTTTGACGAAAGCTTAATTTCTCTTCGAAAGTTCGTTTTGCAAACACCTCTTTAGGGAAGAGAGGAGTAATTCCTATTTCCAATTCTGAATCTTCTTCTTTGGGGAAAGGAGAAGAAAATTTCTGTCATGGATGCGTTGCGTTGTGCTTCAAATGCTCACTTTCACAAAGGATTTCAAGAAAATCTTGTCAATTTGTCATTAAATATTTGTTGATTTCAAAATTTTTATTGCACAAAAATATTACCTCAAAATACCTTCAGTATTATTTCCGAAAGGTCAAAGCTTTCATGAAAAAGGATTCAAAATTCAAATTCTTTCTATTGGCCAACCAAAAGGATGAAGAATAAACCCTCAATATGGCCAGCAAAGGAAATTCAATGTTGTTGCAAAGCCATAATTGATCGGTATTGATCGCAGTCAATGGCACATTTTTAAAGATCATTCTTGGAAAATAAAGTAATCAAAATATCCTGGGTGATACAGAAAAATCCATTCAATTCCTATATCTCCTCAATCACCTAAAGCTGCAATTAAATATCTGCAAAAGGGATCTCTCAACTGTCGTCAAGATGAAGGCGAATTAGGCGAGTAGACCCCCGGGGTCAAAGAAGATTTGGATCATCTCCAAGATGAAGGAGTTTGTGACGGATCCTTCCAGGGAAAGTTCAGAGCACTGTCAAGATGAAGGCGACTGCGATGAGCCTCCCGACAAACCCTAAAGGATATTTAATTTCTGCTATCATCAAGAGTTTTCCAACCAAAGAGCCAATAACCGTCAATATAATCCCTGAGAGAAAAGAAGGATCGGAGCATCTCTGAGATAAAGGAGTTTGTGACGTACCCTTCCAAAAAAAAAGAGAGAGAAAAGTCAGGACATCTCCAAAATGAAAGATGATGTAATCCCCAAAAACCCAAGAGAGCTCTAATTCTGCCAAAAAAAAAAAGAGTAGGCAAAAAGATCGTCATGAGAAAAGAATCCCAGGATATCAGACTGCCGAATCTGTCAAGAATCTTCTTTAAAATTTGTGAAATTCTATTATCAATATTTTTTCACCAATTGCTTTCACAATATCAAGAATACTCTCTTTTCTGTTCATATCAAGGAAATTGATAGCCTCCTTGAAAGAAAGTCAGTTGCAAGAAATTTGAATTCGAATCCTGATTCTACGAATGTTTAGCCCAGTCGGAGGTAATACTTCAGGTAGAAAAGAGGAAATATTTTCAAAACAATGTGCATCACTTTCAATCATTTTGAATCAACAATAATTTTCAACATTTTGACAATATTTTCTAGCTATCCTGGCGTGAAACGCGAGTTTGAGGTTCATCTTTGGCGCATCCTGACATCAGTTATTATCCCTTTTAGGACTTAATAACGGGAGTTTTCAAGATTCCTTCCCTTCTGTTGGTATAATCTGAGCGCCTGGGCTCTCAGATTCACACACTTCTCTGTGTCCCCACTGTCCCACCATAGACAGTCCAATTTCGGCTCGAGGTTAAGCCACCAATCATTTTCTCGCAAAAGGTCACCAATTTCAAAAGTTATTTAGTCTCAGGAATGAGGCGCCCAAAATCAAACCTCTTTTCAAGCTTTAGGGACCCCAATTTCATCCTTTTATAAAACCCCATTCGGATTCATTGTGCGGAAATCCGAAGGTTCCATCATGGTTTCTTCCTTCGAGGATTCCATTCATTTTCTGCCCAATCAGGATAAGGGTACAAACCTGAGCCTCCTTTGATGAGGTATTTCATTTTCCGCCCAATCACGATAAGGGTACAAACCTGAGCCTCCTTTGATGAGGTATTTCATTTTCCGCCCAATCAGGATAAGGGTACAAACCTGAGCCTCCTTTGATGAGGTATTTCATTTTTCGCCCAATCAGGATAAGGGTACAAACCTGAGCCTCCTTTGATGAGGTATTTTATTTTCCGCCCAATCAGGATAAGGGTACAAACCTGAGCCTCCTTTGATGAGGTATTTCAATTTTCCGCCCAATCAGGATAAGGGTACAAACCTGAGCCTCCTTTGATGAGGTATTTCATTTTCCGCCCAATCAGGATAAGGGTACAAACCTGAGCTTCCTTTGATGAGGTATTTCATTTTCCGCCCAATCAGAATAAGGGTACAAACCTGAGCCTCCTCTGAGGAGGTATTTCATTTCCCGATCAGGTTAAGGGTTAAACCTGAGCCTCCTTTGATGAGGTATTTCATTCCCGGTCAGGTTAAGGGTTAAACCTGAGCCTCATTCTGATGAGGTAATTCATTTCCCGGTCAGGTTAAGGGTCAAATCTGAGCTTCGTTTCTACACGAGGTATTTCCCGTCCCATCCAGGTTAAGGGCAAAACCTGAATCTCACTTCTTTGGAGGTAAATTCTTTCTTCTTTATTCTCCATTTCATATCTACTATTTTCATCAAGGCTAATATTTTCATATCCAGTCAGATCCTTCTAACTGGGGCATTTTATAGCCCAAATTTGGTGTGTTTTTCTTTGCCACTAAGTCCGTCTTCAAGTCGGCTTAGTAGCAAAGAGGGGCATCTGTAAACACCCCAAATTTTTCACATCCATTCTCAAACAACCCTCCTCGTGCAGTGCCAACCCTGTTAGGTCAGTGTAGGAGTCAAACCCTGAGTTAGTTTCATTAAATTACTATTTTACCTATTTTTATTAGGAAAATTACCATTTTACCCCTAGGTCATCCCTGACCCCAGTCAGTCGGAGTCAACTAAGCTCATTGGTTAGTTCAGAACATTTAGAATATCAGTCATTTCAAATTCATTTGAGCTCACAGTGAGAAAGTCATTTTCATTTCTCATCATTCCTGCCAAAATGGGATCATTTCTTCAGAAATGAGCTCATTTCTTGCTCAAATCCAAGCCAATTGTCTCTGAGTCAGTCATTCATAGTTAGTCATATTCCTCAGAGTCTAACTTGAGCTCATCAGAAGTTCAAGCACTCCAGTTTCAGTTCAAAACCATTTCCAAGTGTCCAGGAACCCATTTTAGTCCATTTCAGCTCTTTCAGCTGAAATGGAGTTGAGTTCAGCCAATTGAGCTAGTGTTCGAGCTTCGATTTTAGTTCATGTTAGTATTATTGACCTTTTTTTTTAGCTCAAAGCCAGCTCAAGTTCGTAATTCACTTCACTCCAGTGACCATTCCGTACCATTTCTCTAAAAATGGCAGCTTTTCTTGAAAATTCAGTTGGAAAGGTCAGTTGAGTCAGTGCCTGGTCAGTTCATTTGAGTTCTGAAACTCTAAAAACCAGCTCAATCTAGCTCATCTCAGTTCAATCCAGCTCGAACCCCAATTTTCAGTGTCACTCTGACCCAGTAGAGTCTCGAAAATCATTTCTTGAGCTATTTTGCAAATTTTATCAATTTTAACGCTTTTTAAACTGATACAAGTGTCAATCGGGGTCAGACATCCAAATTTTTTTTTTCAAGGTTAGCATTAAGCATAGCATTTCATGTCATTTCTCATCATTTCATATCATTTCTCAGCATTTCATAACATTTCATCACATTTCATTTCATTTTCGAAGTCTAGAACTCCAGTTTTATAAATTTCAATCCAGATCGAGTTTTAAAAGCTTTCAGAAATCAATTTCAAACCCTGGGTTTCCAAAATTGACATTTTTGCCCCTAGGAGTCTAAATTTGGAAATATTTTCTCAAGAAAAATAATCTGGATTTATTTCAAAATCAAATTTTCAAATTCTACATTGGATTTGCTTCGCAACGGGGTATTGAACTTCAAATCCGAGCTCATTTCAAAAACTGCCAAAAATAGCTCGTTTCATTTGGAAATATTTTCTCGAGAAAAACAATTTGGATTTCTTCCAAAATTAAATTTTTAAATTCTACATTGGATTTGCTTCGCAACAAGGTATTGAACTTCAAAATCCGAGCTCGTTTCAAAAACAGCCAAAAATAGCCCGTTTCGTGTGGAAATTTTCTGAAAAGACTATTTTACCCATTTAATCGTCAAAATAAATTTCAAAAGTGGAATTTGGACCCGCTCTGAGATGGCCCATCCATTTGCATTTTCTTGTTTTAATTTATAAGAAAAGAAAAAAATTAACTTTTTATTTATTTTTTTTGTTTGTTTTATTTTACTTTTTTTTTTTATTTTCTTATTTTATTTTTTTAAGGTAGGACCCACAAGGGGGTCAACCACCCTAGCCCTCAATCCAGCCCACTTCCTTTCTATTTTCCATTTTTTTATTTCTTTTCTTTCCCTCTTTCTTTCTTTTCTTTCTTTCTTCTTCCTTTTTCTTTCTTTCTTTCTTTCTTTCCTCCTTTTTCTTTCCCCTCTCTCCACTTACGTAGGCTTCTTTTCCAGCCCCCTTTTCTCTTCCTTTCCCTCCTTTTCTTTCCTTTTCCTTCTTCCCCTCTTCTTTCCTTTTCCTTCCCTTCCTTCTTTCCCCTTTCTTCCTTACTCCCTTTCCATTTCTTCCAAAGGAAAAGGGTGAAAGTGCACTAGGATCGAGGCAACGAGCACTAGAGGGGGGTGAATAGTGCTTTTAAAAATTGTCTGCGGAATATTGAATGATTTTGCAAATCTCAAAGCAAACACACAAAGAACACAAGATTTTATCCTGGTTCGGTCTAACCCGACCTACATACAGTCCCCAAGCAAAACCCGCTTGAGATTTCCACTATCAACCTTGTAAACTACAAGATCACACAGACCATAACTGGTCCCACTTTCAGTAACAACCCTACTGAAAGCAAACAACTCCTTTACACCAAGGAGTCCTTTTTTTTACAGAAAAGAAATAACAACTTACAAAACAACCTATGAGCCTTCCTTTTGAATGCAAATGAGATGCAATTGGCTTTTGAGGTTGTTGAAATACTCTACTCACAAATTCACTATCTCTCAAAGTGATTTGAGTGAAAAACTGAAGTGAAAATATCACGTGAGTGAGAAAACAAATACTTGAATGAATAGGAGTGAAAAGCAATAAGTAAATGATTCAAATCTATTGAATTCTTGTTGTTTTGAGTGTAAAATGCACTCATATTTATAGTTAAAGTTTTTCATACGTTGAGGGTTTGAAAGGGTATCAAAATTGTCCATTTCGAACGATCAAAACGTTTGAAAAATGAAAAGATACGCCTTTTTGAAGTTTCAGGAAAACAACAAAATTAGTCGACTGAAACATCAGTTAGTCGACTAATAGTTAGTTATTAGTAGACTGACAGTTATCGTCGGTCGACTGATCTGTTAATCGAGCCGTTTGAAAATATGAACTTTTGAAACTTAGTCGACTTGAGAAAAGTTAGTCGACTTATAATATCATCAGTAGACTGAAAAACCTTTTAGTCGACTGCTGCTAAAATCTTCTGAAAAACAAACATTCTGTTCGGTCGACTGATAAAAAGCATTAGTCGACTGCTGCTAAATTTTCAGAAAACACATGTTCTGTTCAGTCGACTGATAAAACCATTAGTCGACTGCTGCTAATTTTCCAGAAAACAGACATTCTATCCAGTCGACTGATAAAACCTTCAGTCGACTAATTTAACAAAAATGACTTTTTAGAAAATATGGCGCAAAAGGATTAGTCGACTGGTAAGTCTATTGGTCGACTAATAAACATGAAAATTTAAGAAAAGAGTTTTCTAAAAAGATTTTCATGAGGGTTCTTTTTAGAAAAGTTTTTCTAAAGACTTTTAAGGTGAAATGCAACCTAAATATGCACTCTAAGTAAGGCTCTTACAAGAATCTAAGACTTTTAATGAATTAAACATTTGCACAGTAGTCTTCAAAGATTCTTCATCGAATTCTTCAATTTCTTCATAGCCTTAGCTGAAATGCAGTTGATTCCACATGCTTATCATCAAAACCTTGTACTTGAAGTATCATGTATGACTTCATTGTCGTAACAATCTCCCCCTTTTTTATGATGACAAACTTAATCAAAGATGAAGCATTTAGATGCATAGATGGAGATTTTACTCCCCCTATCAATATGTTGTAAAACATTAAAAGTTAGCACATATATCACATATTGATTGGTTTGCATTTCCATTCATCATTTCCTCATGCATTTAGAAATACATTCATTCAAAGCTTTCTTTTTCTCTTAATTTTGCATTTCTCATGCAATATCTCCTACAATGTAATTGCTATCATCTTTTTCTCCCCCCTTGTCAGAATAAAAAAGGAGTAAGGGCAGAAATAACATAAGCAAAATAGAGATACAAGTTTAAAATATTACAACCCATAGAGTATGAAAGTTTAGACAACAAAGATTAGAAAAGTGAGTTGAGCAAATCCTTGATTGAAGTAATCTCTTTCTGAATCGAAGATAGTTGTTGAGTCACATCTTCACGAAAAGTATGTTGATGCAGCTCTAAAGCTTCCAGTCTCTGCATAACTTCATCATGGTCTTGATTTGTCGAAAATTTCTTTCTTTTTGCATGAGATGAAGGTGTCGCAGAAGGTGAAGGTTCAGAGATTGATGGTTCATTAGAATCAGATGGTTCAGTTTGATCAACATTTAAAAGAGGCAGATATTTAATTTTCATTCTTTTAAAAATTGTTTGATCAAAGAACTCTTTTTGCTTAATGTATTTTTCATTTGATAAAGGAACTTTGAAATGTCTAAAAATACGGGTTAAAAGACAACCATAAGGAAGAAATGGTTTTTGTTTCCACAAATTTGTAAAATACACATTGGCCCAGTTGACAGAAATATTTCCAAATAAAACATAAAGAGCCGTAGATAGATTTGTGGAATAATAATCAAAAGAACCAGTTTTGGGTAGAACATTGTGGCCAAGGATTCGTCCAGCAATGCGTGCACGAGTTTGAAGATTAGTATTTTTGAAAGGAGGGCAGTGAGGTGCTCCTGGAAGAAGAATTTGTTCAAAAACTCTTTCATCATTCAATTCAATAGTGTTGAAAAGAGTGTCTGAAGGTGGAATTTCAAGAATTTCTCCAAGTAATTTCGAATCAAACTCGATTTCAACATCACGAACAAGAGAGGACAAAACTCCAGTTTCATGATCCATTTGTAAATTCGTGTAAAACAAGTGAATAAGAAACGGATAGTGAAGGGTATCTGCACAAGCATCAAAAAGATGTGAAATTCCAGGAAATAATTCTCTTATATTGTAACGAGAAAACAAGTGAAATAGAACATTTCGGCCGGGTAAAATAGGTAGTGCAGAAATTGATCCAAAAGTATCATAGAGAAGAGGATTGCGAAGTAATCTTAGTGAAAAACCATGTCTTGAAGAAGGTGTAGGAGGAGGAGAACCTAAACCTTTTGCAGATGCAGACTTCGTACGAGGCATGGTTAAAAAAATAGAGTTACCAAAAAACAATGACGGCTTCCAAATGATTTCCGGCAGAAGTAGAACACTGTCCGGCGATGTGAAATAGAACCAAACGAGGATACAATGGCTGACGGAGAGGAGAAGTCGGCCACAAGGGGATTCCGGCAATGCACTGTCACACAAGAGGGTTCCGGCGTGTTTTGAAGATGCGCCAGTTACTGCAGGAGGATTCCGGCGTTTCAAGATCACAACCAGAAGACTCCGGCGTCTCCTTGTCACGGCAAGAAAAATCCCAACGAAAATGGGATCGAACGGCACTCCGAGGGTTTTTCGGAAGAAAAAGAGGCAAAAGAGAAAAAGGGTTTTCGTTTTTAAGGGTTTCGTTATTAAGAAAAACGAAAAGATACGAAAATGAAGTGAAAAGATGCTTATTTTAAAAAGAACGGGTGTTTTAAAAATCCAAGGGGTATTGGGTCCCTTCATTTAAAAATTTTTAAAAAATTTTAGTCGACTAAATCTTTATCGGTCGACTAAGAATGTGTGACTCATTCTAAAAATATCATCAGTCGACTAGAAATATATCGATCGACTAATATGGTGCGATACATTCCAAAATTTAAAAGCACCAGTCGACTAGAATTTTATCGGTCGACTAATATAGTGCGATTTTGAGATTTTGTTCAAAAATCAGCATTTTTGTAAATCCAAAAATGAGCAAATACCTAGTTCTCTCCTAATTCTCATAAAATCTTCAATTTTAAGAGGTTGTGAAGATATCGGCATGTTGTTCTTTAGTGGAAATAAAATTTAACGAAATATCTCCTTTTAACACATGATCTCTTAAAAAATGATATCTAACTTCAATATGCTTAGTTCTTGAGTGCTGAATAGGATTTTTCGAAAGATTTATAGCACTAGTGTTATCACAATAAATAGTTGTTGTGGAGTAATTCAAACCAAAATCTTTTAAGGTCTGTTTCATCCAAAGTACTTGTGAACATGCTAAACTAGCCGCTATATATTCTGCTTCAGTTGTTGAGAGTGATACTGAATTTTGTTTTTTACTAAACCAAGAGACTAAGGAATTTCCTAAGAAATGACAAGTTCCACTAGTACTCTTGCGATCAGATTTACTTCCTGCAAAATCTGCATCACTATATGAAACCAAATCAAAGGAAGATGATTTTGGGTAAAATAAACTGAAATCTGAAGTATCTTTCAAATAACGAAAAATTTGTTTTACTGCAGTTAAATGAGATTCCTTTGGATTAGCTTGAAATCTTGCACACATACAAACACTAAACATAATATCAGGTCGACTAGCAGTTAAGTATAATAGAGATCCGATCATACCTCTGTAGAGTTTAGTATCTACACTTTTACCATTTTCATCTTTATCAAGAGAAGTAGTTGTACTCATAGGATTCCTTCTTGATTTCGATGAGTCCATCCCAAATCTCTTGAGAAGTTCTTTTGTATACTTAGCCTAATTGATGAAGATTCCTTCTTCAGTTTGCTTTATTTGAAGTCCAAGGAAGTAGTTTAATTCGCCCATCAAGCTCATTTCAAACTCTTCTTGCATAGCTTTAGCAAATTCTTTACAAAGAGAATCATTAGTAGAACCAAATATTATGTCATCAACATAAATTTGCACAATAAGAATATCTGAATTAAGATTTTTAATAAATAAAGTGGAGTCTACCCGACCAATGGAAAAACCAGATTGTTCTAGAAAATTTCGTAGTCTTTCATACCACGCTCTTGGTGCCTGTTTGAGTCCATACAAAGCTCTTTTCAATTTGTAGACTTTTTTTGTATATTTCTCATTTTCAAAACCTGGAGGTTGCTCTACATAAACTTCTTCATTGATGTGTCCATTTAAGAATGCACTCTTAACATCAATTTGATATAACTTGAAGTTCATGTAACTAGCAAAAGCAAGCATCATTCGAATTGACTCTAATCGAGCCACTGGTGCATAGGTTTCATCAAAATCTATGCCTTCTTTTTTATTATAGCCTTGTGCCACTAGCCTTGATTTGTTACGAATGACTTCACCATTTTCATCCAGCTTATTTCAGCAGACCCATCTTGTTCCAATTACCGGATGATCCTTTGGTCTATCAACTAGATCCCAAACATCATTCCTAGTAAATTGGTTAAGTTCTTCAGACATGGCCAAAAGCCAAAATTCATCAACACAAGCCTCATTGATATTCTTTGGTTCTATTTTAGATATGAAAGCAACATTTGCAATATATTTTTCTAACTGCCTTCTAGTTTGGACACCACTCTTTATTTCACCAATAACTTGTTCATGTGGATGATTAGGAATTTTTTTCCAAACCGGTTGAAGAGAAATATTTTCTTGAGAAGTACTCTCTATCAAGGGTTCTTCTTGAAGTATTACTTCTTCTCCTTCGCTTAGAGGTATAACCTGCTCACAATTCTCATCAAATGCAACATGTAAAGATTCTTCAATACAAGATGTTCTTTTATTGAAAATACGATATGCTTTACTTCTAGAAGAATATCCAAGAAATATTGATTCATCTGATTTTGAATCAAATTTATCAAGATTACCTTTGGTATTTAACAAGAAACATTTACTACCAAAAATTTTGAAATATGAGATCTTTGGTATACGATCATAATACAATTCAAAACATGTTTTATGTAAAATTGGTCGAATAAGAACACGATTTAAGACATAACATGCTGTATTAATTGCTTCAGCCCAAAAGTATTTTGGTAAATTTTTATCTTGAAGCATGGATCTAGCACATTCTTGCAAAGTTCTATTCTTTCTTTCAACAACTCCATCTTGTGGAGCCGCTCTAGGAAAAGCAAAGTTGTGAGATATACCATGTAAATCACAAAACTTTAGAAAAGATTCATTTTCAAATTCACCACCATGATCACTACAAATTTTAATAATAGATGTAGATTTTTCATTTGTAATTCTTCTACAAAGTTTAGAAAATTCTGAAAAAGCATCATTTTTGCTTTTTAGAAAAATCACCCATGTAAACCGAGAATAATCATCTACTATAACAAAAGCATACTTGCTACCATTCAAACTTTGAATTCTAGATGGTCCAAATAGATCTAAATGTAAAAGTTCAAGAGGACGTTTTGTTGAAACTATATCTTTTGCTTTAAAAGAACTCTTGATTTGTTTACCCCTTTGACAAGCATCACATAAGTGATCCTTTTTATATGGTATTCTAGGTAGGCCTCTTACAAAATCATTCTTGGATAACTTTGAAATAATTTTAAAGTTAACATGTCCAAGTCTCTTGTGCCATAACCATTGAATTTCATTTGAAACAATAAGACATTTTTCATTAAAAGAGGGTAATTCATCTAGATATAGTTCATACACATTGTTTCTTCTTTTACCTTTAAAAATGATCTTTTTAGATTGAAAATCAGAAATTAAGCATAAATCATTTTCAAAAGAAACATGAAAACCTTTATCACATAATTGACTAATAGATATTAAATTATGCATTAAACCATCTACTAAAAGAACATTTTCTATCAAGGAAAATTTTGGATTACCAATATTACCAATACCTATCACTTTTCCCTTGTTATTGTCACCAAAGGTGACGGTTCCTCCATCCTTATTTTGGAGGGTGGAAAATAACTTCGGCCTTCCAATCATATGTTTGGAACAGCCGCTGTCCAATATCCATTTGCTCCTTATGTTGTGTTCCTACAACAAAATCAGAAAACAGAGCATTTGACCCCTTTCTATTTTCGGGTCCATGAGAGTTAGTCTTAGGAACCCATATCCATTTGGATTTTGGTTTCCTTTGATAATAAATATTCTTTCTATAAAAGGATTTAGAATAAACATGTCTAGAATAATCATATCTAGATACATTTCTATTAGAACTAGAAAGTTTAGTTTTATGAACAAAAGGTTGAGAGTAATGTCTTTGATTTTTCACCACATAGTTTGGTCTATTTTGAGTATCAAAGAAGCTATATCCCAATCCAATTTTATTAACCGAGCATCTTTGAGAACCAAAAAGTTTTTCTAGATTCTCTTGACCATTTGTGAATTTGGTCACTATAGAAAGAAGATCATTTGACTTTTCTTTAAGACTAGATATTTCTTTTTGTAAGAGATTGGTTCTAACTCTAATTTCTTTTATCTCAAGTGCTTGGCAAGAATTTTTCTTCTTGAGATCTTCTATTTCTTGAAGTAACACTTTATTTTGAGAGTCAAGAGTTAAATTTTCAGTTTTTAACTCTTTATTTTTAGAACTAAGACTCTTAAATTTAGCATATAAATCATTAAATGCTTTAAATAACTCATCATAGTCAAATTGACTTACCGAATCTTCTTGTGCTACAAAATACATGTTGGCAACTTCTTCATTTGATTCTTCATCGGAAGAGGAGTCACTATCATCCCAACATGCTTGAAATGCCTTTTTCTTCTTGAATTGGTCCTTGGGCTTGAATTTGAGAAGAGAACAATCTTTCTTGATATGTCCTGCCTTTTTGCAGTTAAAGCACTTTACTTCATTGGGAATGGAAGAATCTGCTTTCTTTGCCTTTCTTTGAAATCTTCCCTTTTTGATGAATCTTCTGAATTGCCTTTTGATGAGGGCAATATCTTCATCTTCTTCTGAATTTTCTGAGTCAGAAGTAGCCTTAAAAGCAATAGATTTCTTCTTAGGCTCTTCTTCTTGTCTGTCTTGAAGTTGGACCTCATATGCCATTAGGTTACCAACTAAGTCTTCAAGAGTGAGAGTATTGAGATCATTTGCTTCTTCAATAGCAGTGGTTTTTCTCTCCCATTCAGGAGTTAAACACCTTAGAATCTTTCTGACTAAATCCACTTGTGAATATTCTTTTCCAAGGGATTTTAAAGTGTTAGTTATATCGGTCATTCTAGTTACCATGTCCGATATAGATTCATTTTGCTTCATTTTGAACAATTCAAATTTATGAACTAAAGAAGCAATTTTAGATTCCTTTACCTTTGACGTACCTTCGTGAGTTACTAGAAGAGTATGCCAAATTTCATTTGCTGTAAAGCATTGAGAGATGCGATTGAATTCTACCTTGTCAACGCCACAATATAAAGCATTCATGGCTTTTGCATTCAGTGAAGTAGTCTTCTTTTCATCATCGGTCCATCAGCTAAAATCAGTTGATGGAGTTTGATACTTTTCTGAAACAACTCTCCAGATATCAAGATCCATGAATTGCAAGAATATTGTCATTCTTACTTTCCAGTATCCATAGTTTGTTCCATCGAAGAGAGGAGGACGAACAGAGGAGCTTCCTTCTTTGTGCTGAGATGTTGTAGTTGCCATGCTAGATGATGGTCAAATCAAAGTAATAGCAAACCTGTGCTCTGATATCAAATGAAAGTGCACTAGGATCGAGGCAACGAGCACTAGAGGGGGGGTGAATAGTGCTTTTAAAATTTGTCTGCGGAATATTGAATGATTTTGCAAATCTCAAAGCAAACACACAAAGAACACAAGGCAACAAGCTCCAGCCTTGCTCCCATCTTTAAGCACCTCACCGCAGCTGCAACAAGGCAACCCCAACTCTCCCAGCCATTGGCTTCAACCTGGAAGCAGCTCTAGATACCCCTCCATTGGCACTTTTGTCTTCCTTCAAGCCAATCCAACTCCAGTTGCCACCTCCTCCAACCTTGACGTAGTACTAGTTTTGCTTCAGCCCACGCCCAGGTGCATCTCTTCTCTAAAAATTTGAGGGCTGCTGTCTTTAGCAGGGTCAATTTGAGATAAAAGCATTTGTTTGATCCTAGATACTATCTCATTAAATGCTTGTTGTATATGCTTTACATGTTAATGCTATGCGTGTGAGGCGATCCATCCGATTGATGGATCGGATCCCTCTCACCAAAAGCTAACATAAAATAAAATCATGCCCTTTATAATTTATTTTGTCATATCATAAATTTCATGAGATTTTTCATGTTAGATCTTGCATTTAGGATTATTTTAGAATCTCATGATTATATGATTTACATAGTATAGTTTTTATTCATGTTTGCTTATTGAGTTCATAGGCTTTAATATTATATGTTCAGTCCAGTCATTATCTTATGTGCAAAATTTTACTCATAATTATCGAGATTTTTAGGGTGATTGAACTTGTTTTCTTATTGCTTATTTTCTGAAAATTTGATTCAATCGGGTTTCGGAACCCCATTAAATAAATCAAGTCCTAATTCGGGTTTTGGACTTCTCTGAACCTTCAATTTCTGCTTTAGCAGACAAGAACCCATGAAACCACCCTTGTGGGAGATCCGGATTGTCCTACAAAAATCACAGTGGATTCAAAATTGAATCTACTAATGATATGAAAATTTTGAGGTTTTTCAATTAGTTTTGACCTATGTAAAAAATCAGATTACTCAAACCCTTTGGAAAATCTCGATTTTCTTTCGTCAGGGTATAAACAAACCCTAATGCACCAATTCCGCCCAATATGTAGCCCGTCTGCAACAACGTTCAACACAAAAGTTATTTTTAACATTATTTCCTATCATTTCCCAAAATTTATGAATTTTTGGATCTGTTTCATTATTTTTCCCGGATTTTCCATTTCTGTCTAACAGATTCCAATGTCCAAAAATCTCAGAGATTTAGGTCTCTGATAACAGTATGGCTTTTTCCAAACCATAACCCGAATCCCAATTGTGTCAAAAGATCAAATCTTCCTCTGTTTGTCAGGGGAATTTTCCCACAATTTCAGCCTTTTTCCTATCTGTCTTTTATTTTTCCCATGTTTTCTACCGAAACCTGTCTGTTTCCCCTAAATCCTAGAGTCGCTGGATTCCGATCCGACTTGCCGGAGTGGCACAGCTCCGACCATAGGTCAAAATCAGAAAGTGTAAAAGGCCAAAATATTTTACTTACTGTCCTCTAGCACCCCATAAAATTTGGGAAAATTTTATGGAAGTTTGATATCCTAAATTTCCTTTAGAATCAACATTTTAGGCAAAAATCACAAAATTTAGGATTTTTATTTGAATTTCTATGTTTAAAAATACAAAAAAAATAGATTTTCGAGTTTCATTCTGTTATTAGGGTTATTGTAGGTGTCCATGCCAAATTTGGCTTAATTCCAAGTTCATTTTCTCCATGTGTTAGTTTATCTTTAAATTCAGAAGCGAAAATTAGGCAAAAATCAGGTTAAATTTGATATTTTATGATATTTTCATCATTTTAAGGTTTTTATCATGTACATGAGCATATAGAATTATATTAGGGTTAATTTCAATGTCATTTGCATTTCACATTTTTCATTTTTGCAAAATTTATTTCAGAAAACCCTGGTTTCAAGGCCATAGTCTTGTTATCGGGGGGGGGGGGTATTTTGGTCATTTTGACCTAAATTTCGAAATTGCAATTTCTAATTCTCCAAAATTTCATGAATATCATCATATTTTATCATATTATGTTTGATTTATTTCATTTGATTTTCAAAATTCCAAAATTTACAAAAATTCTTTCAGAAAACCCTGATTTCATGGTCATTAGGGGTATTTTGGTCATTTTGACCCCCAATTTCGAATTTTCAAGTTTATTTTTGAAATTTATTCATTATTTATCATGTTTATATCAAAGGGGGTATGAATTTGGGTTTATATCTGAATAATATCCGATAATTTCCCATATTTTCGGATAAATTCAGAAAAACCTACATTTTTGTGCTAACCTTGTTTTCTAGTTTTGCAGGAACATTCAAGAAGAAGACTTAGTTATTTTATTTCTTTATTTTATTCAATTCAATGTAAAAATCAATGTAATATTTGGAATAAGAGTTATTTTTCTGCTTAGAATAGGGTTGCATTGCATATAGTTTAATTTCTGCAAAATTTCAATATCTGAATGTATCATTCATGCATATTTATTTCAAATTCACTATGGTTTACACGAATGGCACGTGCAAAATCTCTTATGGAGTTTATAAACTCGGTGGGATTCGTATTTATGGCCATAGTCAGAATACGAAGAAAACCAAGATTTATGATTTTCATATTAGCCACATTCAGCCTACACTCTTAGGCTAACTTCAAAATGCACTGCATTTCTCAAAGTTTTAAAAGGATTTTCCAATTTCTCAATGAAATTCCCTTTTCAAATTCATATTCATTCATTCATATCATTCAAATTGCATTATTTTCAAATTCATTTTCCAATTTCAATTTAAAAAAAAATTAGTTTTCTCAAGAATTTCCAAGTCTTTCTCAGGATCTGATTTTCTCAAAATCCTAAGTTTTCAAATGACACTTCAAAGCATTTCCCAAGTTCAAATCAAGATTTTCCAATGTTTTGAAATTCTCAAATTTCAAAGTCTCAAGTTTTCAAAAAAATCGATTTTCTCAGGTTTCCCATTTTCCTAAGAACCCAGTTTCCTGATAATCCATTTTTCATTTCAAAAGTCATTTTCCAATGAATTTCTTAGATTTCCTCAGAATTCTCAAATCCAGTTTCTGAGAAAAGAAATTCCAAATTTCAAAAATTGATTTTCCCCAAGATTCAAGTTTTACTAAGAATTCATTTTCCAATCAAATTTCTGATTTCCAATGAAATTCAATGATTTTCCTAGGCATTTCATTTCAAGCACTTTTCCAATCATTTTCCAGCATATTTTAATTTTCCAAAGCAAACATCATGTTTCTCAAACTTGCATCTTTTCAAAATTTCATAGCACAAGCCTGATTCTTTGTGCATTCTAGGAAAAATAGAGCATATTTTAGATATTTGAGTCAAGTTAGAGCACATAATTGATCCTTGGTTCAATTACCCCTGGTAAAGGCGCCAGGAACGGTTGAACCTCGTACCGACAGGCGAATCCCATTTCACGGAATTTTTCCGCAAATTTTCAAAACGGAGGCGAGTTAATTTTCAAAAATGATTTTCAAAACTTTGGTCGAGTTTGACTCGCGAAATTCGTTTCTCTCTTGTAAGGGAGGGGAAAAATTTTTGCGATGATAACAGGTTTGGCGACCGTGATGGGACCTGTCTTTGCCTGATCAATTATGTGCTTTAACTTAGCTCAATTATCAAAATTATGTTCTATGGAATGTCAGCTTTAATTCCTGATATCATGTGAACCTAGGAGCCTAGACTTGAACCCAGCTGACATGGATTGCATGTAGACTAGGCATGGTTTGGTAGGACCATATTGAGGAGAATTATTCATGCTCACATAGACTTAGGTCTGAAATACAACACTCCTCAATCTAGGACTTGTATGAAAACAATGTTTGCTTCTTCAAAAAATTTCAAAATTCTATTTCTTTAGGACTTAGAGCCCTCTGTTTGTCTGCATGTAATCATATTTCAAAAACAAGCCCACCTATGTCTACCCGGTCTTCACGTTGCTGGGATCTCTTCCAGAACCATAGTTCGGGACAAAGCCTCACAACTGGGCCACTTATTTGGGCTAACGCCCCCCTGCCACGTACCAAGGGCCATAGTCCAACGTATATTGGCAGGCGCTCAAGGATGTTGGGAAAACACAAGCCTAGAACCAGATATGAATTTATATGCCACGTACATCGAGCCTCGGCTCGAGTATATCGGCATAACTGGATTGGACACAGTTGATCTGAGCCTAGAGTCTGGATTAGGGTCCTAAAGCTCTTTCAAAATCAATGCATTTAGAGTCAGCTTCTTAGGGATTGTTGTATGTGCATAATTGTTTGTGATTGAATGTGTTCATTTTCGTCTTATTTTCTCATATTTCTCCAAATTTTCCAAAATACCAGACAATTTTTCAAAATACCTCATTTTCCATCTTTTGTGAAATATCTCCCTTTTCTCAAAAAAACACCCTGGACGATTTTCCAAATTATTCACCTTTCCTTCAAAACTCCAGGAGATTTTCCATTCTTTCGTTCCTCTGGACTTTGAATTTCGAGCTTTCATTTTATCCTACCTGCAATTTTCAAAATTCTTGTATTTTTCCAAAGTCTATTTCCAGTCTTCTTGTTGCCCAGTCCAATGGCATCCAGTCAGCTCGATTCTGTTTTTCCGGAGGGTCACATCTCCTACGAGGTGCGACAAAGTCTTCCTGAGCATCGATCTCTTAGCACCAGACCCTTCTTCCTCTGGTGGTACTATGTCTGGTTCAAAAACTTCTCTCGTATGTTGCCGGACCACTTGAGCGATTACGGGTTGGAATTGGCATCTGCAGTGGGAAAGTTGACAGTCAACGACAATCTGATCTATGCACTGGCAGAGCGGTGGAATCCGCGCACTTGCACATTCTGGTTCCCGTGGGGCGAGATGACACTACTGATGGATGAGTTTTCAGAGATTATGGGACTGCCCAAGCCAGCCGGTCAGCCTGGCGATCCATTAGAGCAACAATTTCTGATCAATGTCAAGGGTCTGGACACTAAAGATGTCGTGGCTCGCATGACAGGGCGCAAGTCTTGGCCACTGATTGAAGAAAATGGGAACGAGTACGTGAGCCTGATCGAGATCTACCGGCAGTATGGAAAATTCGCAGAAGTCAGCTCGTTGTCCAGGACAGCTCGAGAGAGAATTCAACATGCGATGGTTTTGTGTACTGTGGGACTTGCTTTCTTTCCAGATGGACAGAATTATGTGGATGTCAGAATAGTTCAGCTTTTGAGAAGATGGGGAAGTCGACAGACCAGCCGTCTCTCGATAGCAATGGCCACGCTTGCTTTTCTATACAGAGGACTGACCCGCTTCACACTTGGAAAGTCCATCCTAGTCGAGGGATGTACCTATGCTCTTCAGTCTTGGCTCCTTCAGCATGTGCCAACCAGAGCTAGTTCGTTCAGATACAATGGCAAGGAACTTCTTCCAGTTGCGCGGTACCGATTCATGATCGATTATCTACAGGAAGAATAAGTGGTGTGGGACTATTTTGATCGAGAATTATCGCCTCCCAGATACACCTATGCATATGGCAAGAGATTCAAGTTGCTTGGTCCATTCTTCTATGCTTACTATCATCCGGAGCGGTGTGTTCGACAGTTTTCTCAGAGACAGAAGCACATAGAGATGCGGCTGCTATCAGGAGTCGTGCCAGAGTTCAACCTTACATCAGCACAGTGGTCCGGAACATACCATTCTGTCAGATATGACTGAGATTCGTTCATCATTCTCACTCTTTTCTCCAGTCCTCGTGTCTCTGCTGATCATAAAGAGTGGTGGCAAATTGTCTGTCCACCCCCTCTTTCCCAAGTCCACTATTGATGCAATCATATTTTTCCTTCAATAAAAAAAAATCTTTCAATTTTCATTCTATCATGGTTTGATGACCTCGCCTAGGTGACAAGGCATATTTGCAGTTGTTCGTTCTCCTCGCAAAGAATGGCAACACAATTGTCGTGACTCCAGCGGCGACCCAATCCCTAGTAATAAGATGTTCTTTCAATTATCTACCAAATTCTCATCAAATATTTTTTCTATATTCATTTCTATTCTGAATCTTCATCATCAAAATTTAATCATCCATCACATTCTGCAGAGAGTATCAATATTCCCAAGTGGTTTGGATCAGATAAGAAGACACTGCTGTATCAAGTGCATCCATGACTTTTAAAACATCAAGCAAAAAAAGATGAATTCTCCAAGAACTGTTAGAGGACAAAGTCAGACTGAGAGGGATGGCATCGATCCCGCTGTATATCAAATGTTCAAGAAGATAATGATCAAGATGATGTCTGAGCAAGTTGAAAACGATCTTGGAAAGGCTCCCCTCAAGGAAAAGACATTTGTCTCATTCTCTCAGAATATCACTGGTAGGAGCAACGAGCGATTCAGCGCATGTCAGGCCGATATTTTATTCTTGTCGACGTCCTCTATCATCGTGAATTCAGTTCTGAATATTCCAAATGCCTACATGAAGATGAAGCCAAAGAAGTTGTGCAGGAGGTACACGAAGGCATTTGTAGTAGTCCCATCGGCTACCAAACTCTTATCAAGCAAATCATCTAGGCAGGATATTATTGGAAGACTATGCAACAAGATTGCGACCATTTTGTGTAGAAGTGTGCTCTATGCCAGATATAGACACCTTTTATTCATGCGCCAACAACATATTTGCAATCTGTCATCTCTCCATGGCCATTTTCTATGTGGACCTTTGATGTTGTGGACCCCATTACTCCTGCTTCAAATGGCCACAAATATTTTCTTGTCGCAACAGAATATTTCACTAAATGGGTTGAAGTTATCACTCTACGCACAGTCGAAGGTCAACATGTGGTCTCATTCATCCACAAGAATATCCTTTGTCATTTCGGCATATCGCACGATATCGTGTTGGACAATGGCAGTCATTTCAAGAATGAGAGAATGAGGACATTTTGCTCAAAGTTTAGAATTCAACATCGTTTCTCCGCTCCTTATTATCTTTAAGGGAATGGTCAGGCAGAGGCCACCAATAAATTCTTATTAGAATCTTGGTGCGAACTTTGAAAACAGATCGTGACTGGCATGAGAAGATCCATGATGCATTATGAGCATACAGAACCATCATTCGAACTCCCACTAATGCTACTCTGTCAGAACTTGTCTACGGAACTGAAGTAGTATTGCCTCTACATGTTCAGAAATTTGCCTTGAAGTTCACATCACTACTGGAGTTATCGCTTGATCAGTATCAGTACCAGCGACTAATACAACTTGATTTGCTCGATGAAAGAAGACTCAAAGCAGCAGAGCACGCTCAATCATATCGTCAGAGGATAGCCAGACAATATGCAAAATTTGTCATTGAAAGGAAATTCTGAGTCAATGATCTAGTGCTTAGATCCGTGGCTTATCTCAAGCACCGCCCAGGTGGCAAATGGTCGCCGAATTGAGAAGGGCCCTATGTTGTCGAGGAAGCATTACCCCGCAATTCATATCTGCTCATCAATGCCGATGGTGTAGAATTATCAAGCCCCATTAATGCTCAACATTTGAAAAATTTTATACTTAAATTCTCTATTCCATCCTTTGTAATTCCTCAATATATTTTCTTCAATAAGGGTCAAATTCTTCTTTCCCAGTTACACTGGGGCATTATTTTGAAAATTGTCTTCAAAATGTTCTGTATGCAGACAGGATCACACAAATCTCTCATTTTGCATGCATGTGCACCCATTTACATCATTTGCATTTGCATGCATTCATTCGCATTCATATACATCAATTTGCATTTGCATCAAACTTCCCCTTCAGGTTAAGGGATAAACCTGAACTTCCCTTTCAGGTTAAGGGATAAACCTGAACTGCCCATTCAGGATAAGGGATAAATCCTGAGGCCCCGACAGTTGTCCAAGTCGTCGTGAGGGTAAAGATTGAAAATCTTCTATCAAAATCAATTAGTAATTATTCAAAATCCAATGTTCGTGCTGGTAATTTTTCAAAAAACCAGTGTTCGTGCTGGTAAATTTCCAAAACCAGTGTTCGGGCTGGTAAATTTCCAAAACCCAGTGTTCGTGCTGGTAAAATTTCAAAAAAACCGAGTCTTCGAGCTGGTAAAATTTCAAAAACCCAGTGTTCGTGCTGGTAAATTTCCAAAACCTAGTGTTCATGCTGGTAAATTTTCAAAAATCCAATGTTCGTACTGGTAAGACTTTCAAAAATTCAGTGTTCGTGCTGGTAAGATTTTCAAAATCCATTGTTCGTGTTGGTAAAATTTTTTAAATCCAGTGTTTGTGCTGGTAAATCTTCAAAATTTAGTGTTCGTGCTGATCCATTTTCAAAATCCAATACTTATACTGGTTTATTTCCAAAATCCGGTATTCACACTGGTACATCTTTCAAAATCCAATTGTTATTGGTCGGACTTTCAAAATCCAATTTCTATTGGTCAAACTTTCTAAATCTGGTTTACTGGTTAATGTTTTCAAACCTAATCCATGCTGGTCTAGTTTTTCTTCGGGCTTCAAGTTTCGACTTGAATTTCCTTTCCTTCTAACCGGTCTAGTTTTTCTTCGGGGTTCGAGTTCCGACTCGAATTTTCTTTCCTTATAACGGGTCTAGTTTTCTTTCGGGATTCGAGTTCCGACTCGATTTTCTTTCCTTCTAATTAGTCTAGTTTTCCTTCGGGAATCGAGTTCCGACTCAAATTTTCTTTCCTTCTAACCGGTCTAGTTTTCCTTCGGGATTCGAGTTCCGACTCGAATTTTCTTTCCTTCTAATTAGTCTAGTTTTCCTTCGAGATTCGAGTTCTGACTCGAATTTTCTTTTATTCTAACCAGTCTAGTTTTCCTTCGAGATTCGAGTTCCGAATCGAATTTTCTTTCCTTCTAATTAGTCTACTTTTCCTTTAGGATTCGAGTTCCGACTCGAATTTCTTTTTCTTTCACAATGGATCCAGTTTTCCTTCGAAGATTCGAGTTCTGACCCGAGTTTTCTTTTCCTTCTGAATTGGTCTAGAAAATTAGAGTTCTGACTCGAATTTTCTTTCAAATCCAATTCAAATGTCTAGAATTGCTCTAGAAAATTAGAGTTCCGACTTGAATTTTCTTTCAAAACCCAATTCATTTAGTTTTTTCTTAAAGGTTTGAATTCCGATTCGAATCTTTCCTCAAAACCCAGTTTAGCACCTGGTCCATTCAAAGCTCACAAGTTGAATCCTTACTTCTTAGACTGTGATCCCTAGGTTAAATTCCTATGGAATTGATAGTACGTAGGTCGAACCCCTGGGGAACCAATGTGATTTGTAGGTTGAACCCCTTTCAAAGCAGTCTCATCCTCAAAAATTCGATTTGTAGGTTGAATTCCTATTGAATCCATGTCGTTCCTAGTGAACCGATGTCATTCTCAATTGAACCAGTGTCATTCTTAGGCTGAATTCCTATTGAACCCATGTTGTTCCCAATAAACTAATTTCCAATTTCCAATTTCCAATTTCCAATTTCCAATTTCCAATTTCCAATTTCAGCCTTCGGGTCAATCAATTTCAAAATTTCCAATTTCCAATTTCCAATTTCTAAATTCAAAATTCCAATTTCCAATTCCAATTTCGTCCCTTGGGCCACCCAATTACCAATTTGAGACCTCCGGGTCAACCAATTTCCAAATTTCTAATTTCGACCTTCGGGTCAATCAATTTCCAAATTTCCAATTTCAGACCTCCGGGTCAACCAATTTCCAAATTTCTAATTTCGACCTTCAGGTTAATCAATTTCCAAATTTCTAATTTCAGACCTCCGGGTCAACCAATTTCCAAATTTCTAATTTTGACCTTCGGGTCAATCAATTTCCAAATTTCCAATTTTGACCTCCAGGTCAACCAATTGTCAAATTTTCAAATTCAACCTTTGGGTCAATAGATTCCAATTTCGACCTTCGAGTCAATCAATTTCCAATTTCCAAATTCAAAATTTCCAATTTCAAATATCAAATTTCAAAATTTCAATTTCCAATTTCGACCCTTTTGGTCACCCAATACCAATTTCAGTCTTTTCCTCTTGCGAGAGACCCTTTTTACAGGGAGAGTTCAAGGGAGCTCGTTCTTTTCGCATGCTATAGTTTGTTCACCTAGCCCCTTTTCAGGGAGAGTTTGAAGGGACTTGTGTCTATGTGAACCGTTTGCAAAACAAAATTCCAATTTCATGCAAGGAACCCTTAGTACAGGGAGAACTTCGACGAAAGTTCGCTTTCCTTGAAACCACAATTTCAAACTAGGCCATTTCATCATGAAGGACCCTCTTTTCGGGGAGAGTGTGATGGACTCGTTCCTTCATGACCAATTCACCGACCTCACCATTACCGGCCCCCTTTCCATAAGAGAAGCCTAATGTTAGGAAGTTTTGACGAAAGCTTAATTTCTCTTCGAAAGTTCGTTTTGCAAACACCTCCTCTTTAGGGAAGAGAGGAGTAATTCCTATTTCCAATTCTGAATCTTCTTCTTTGGGGAAAGGAGAAGAAAATTTCTGTCATGGATGTGTTGCGTTGTGCTTCAAATGCTCACTTTAACAAAGGATTTCAAGAAAATCTTGCCAATTTGTCATTAAATATTTGTTGATTTCAAAAATTTTATTGCACAAAAACATTACCTCAGAATCCCTTCAGTATTATTTCCGAAAGGTCAAAGCTTTCATGAAAAAGGATTCAAAATTCAAATTATTTCTATTGGCCAACCAAAAGGATGAAGAATAAACCCTCGATATGGCCAGCAAAGGAAATTCAATGTTGTTGCAAAGCCATAAGTGATCGGTATTGATCGCAGTCAATGGCGCATTTTTAAAGATCTTTCTTGGAAAATAAAGCAATCAAAATATCCTGGGTGATACAGAAAAATCCATTCAATCCCTATATCTCCTCAATCACCTAAAGCTGCAATTAAATATCTGCAAAAGGGATCTCTCAACTGTCGTCAAGATGAAAGCGAATTAGGCGAGTAGACCCCCGGGGCCAAAGAAGATTTGGATCATCTCCAAGATGAAGGAGTTTGTGACGGATCCTTCCAGGGAAAGTTCAGAGCACCGTCAAGATGAAGGCAACTGCGATGAGCCTCCCGATAAACCCTAAAGGATATTTAATTTCTGCTATCATCAAGAGATTTCCAACCAAAGAGCCAATAACCTTCAATATAATCCCTGAGAGAAAAGAAGGATCGGAGCATCTCTGAGATAAAGGAGTTTGTGACGTACCCTTCCAAAAAAAAAGAGAGAGAAAAGTCAGGACATCTCCAAAATGAAGGATGAAGTAATCCCCAAAAACCCAAGAGAGCTCTAATTCTGCCAAAAAAAAAAGAGTAAGCAGAAAGATCGTCATGAGAACAGAATCACAGGATATCAGACTGTCGAATTTGTCAAGAATCTTCTTTAAAATTTGTGAAATTCTATTATCAATATTTTTTCACCAATTGCTTTCACAATATCAAGAATACTCTCTTTTCTGTTCATATCAAGGAAATTGATAGCCTCCTTGAAAGAAAGTCAGTTGCAAGAAATTTGAATTCGAATCCTGATTCTACGAATGTTAAGCCCAGTCGAAGGTAATACTTTAGGTAGAAAAGAGGAAATATTTTCAAAACAATGTGCATCACTTTCAATCATTTTGAATCAACAATAATTTTCAACATTTTGACAATATTTTTCTAGCTATCCTGGCGTGAAACGCGAGTTTGAGGTTCATCTTTGGCGCATCCTGACATCAGTTATTATCCCTTTTAGGACTTGATAACGGGAGTTTTCAAGATTCCTTCCTTTCTGTTGGTATAATCTGAGCGCCTGGGCTCTCAGATTCGCACACTTCACTGTGTCCCCACTGTCCCACCATAGACAGTCCAATTTTGGCTCGAGGTTAAGCCACCAATCATTTTCTCGTAAAAGGTCACCAAGTTCAAAAGTTATTTAGTCTCAGCAATGAGGCGCCCAAAATCAAACCCCTTTTCAAGCTTTAGGGACCCCAATTTCATCCTTTTGCAAAACCCCAATCAGATTCATTGTGCGGAAATCCGAAGGTTCCATCATGGTTTCTTCCTTCGAGGATTCCATTCATTTTCCGCCCAATCAGGATAAGGGTACAAACCTGAGCCTCCTTTGATGAGGTATTTCATTTTCCGCCCAATTAGGATAAGGGTACAAACCTGACCCTCCTTTGATGAGGTATTTTATTTTCCGCCCAATCAGGATAAGGGTACAAACCTGAGCCTCCTTTGATGAGGTATTTCATTTTCCGCCCAATCAGGATAAGGGTACAAACCTGCGCCTCTTTTGATGAGGTATTTCAATTTTCTTCTCAATCAGGATAAGGGTACAAACCTGAGCCTCCTTTGATGAGGTATTTCATTTTCTACCCAATCAGGATAAGGGTACAAACCTGAGCCTCCTTTGATGAGGTATTTCATTTTCCGCCCAATCAGAATAAGGGTACAAACCTGAGCCTCCTCTGAGGAGGTATTTCATTTCCCGATCAGGTTAAGGGTTAAACCTGAGCCTCCTTTGATGAAGTATTTCATTCTCGGTCTGGTTAAGGGTTAAACCTGAGCCTCATTCTGATGAGGTAATTCATTTCCAGGTCAGGTTAAGGGTCAAATCTGAGCTTCGTTTCTACACGAGGTATTTCCCGTCCCATCCAGGTTAAGGGCAAAACCTGAATCTCACTTCTTTGGAGGTAAATTCTTTCTTCTTTATTCTCCATTTCATATCTACTATTTTCATCAGGGCTAATATTTTCATATCCAGTCAGATCCTTCTAACTGGGGCATTTTTATAGCCCAAATTTGGTGTGTTTTTCTTTGCCACTAAGTCCGTCTTCAAGTCGGCTTAGTAGCAAAGAGGGGCATCTGTAAACACCCCAAATTTTTCACATCCATTCTCAAACAACCCTCCTCGTGCAGTGCCAACCCTGTTAGGTCAATGTAGGAGTCAAACCCTGAGTTAGTTTCAGAAAATTACTATTTTACCCATTTTCATTAGGAAAATTACCATTTTACCCCTAGGTCATCCCGGACCCCAGTCAGTCGGAGTCAACTAAGCTCATTGGTTAGTTCAGAACATTTAGAATATCAGTCATTTCAAATTCATTTGAGCTCACAGTGAGAAAGTCATTTTCATTTCTCATCATTCCTGCCAAAATGGGATCATTTCTTCAGAAATGAACTCATTTCTTGCTCAAATCCAAGCCAATTGTCTCTAAGTCAGTCATTCATAGTTAGTCATATTCCTCAGAGTCTAACTTGAGCTCACCAAAAGTTCAAGCACTCCAGTTTCAGTTTCAAAACCATTTCCAAGTGTCCAGGAGCCCATTTTAGTCTATTTCAACTCTTTCAGCTGAAATTGAGTTGAGTTCAGCCAATTGAGCTAGTGTTCGAGCTTCGATTTTAGTTCATGTCAGTATTATTGACCTTTTTTTTTAGCTCAAAGCCAGCTCAAGTTCGTAATTCACTTCACTCTAGTGACCATTCCGTACCATTTCTCTAAAAATGTCAACTTTTCTTGAAAATTCAGTTGGAATGGTCAGTTGAGTCAGTGCCTGGTCAGTTCATTTGAGTTCTGAAACTCTAAAAACCAGCTCAATCTAGCTCATCTCAGTTCAATCCAGCTCGAACCCCAATTTTCAGTGTCACTCTGACCCAGTAGAGTCCCGAAAATCATTTCTTGAGCTATTTTGCAAATTTTATCAATTTTAACGCTTTTTAAACTGATACAAGTGTCAATCGGGGTCAGACATCCAAACTTCTTTATTCAAGTGTAGCATTTCGCATAGCATTTCATGTCATTTCTCATCATTTCATATCATTTCTTAGCATTTCATAACCTTTCATCACATTTCATTTCATTTTCGAAGTCCAGAACTCCAGTTTTATAAATTTCAATACAGATTGAGTTTTAAAAGCTTTTAGAAATCAATTTCAAACCCTGGGTTTCCAAAATTGACATTTTTGCCCCTAGGAGTCTAAATTTGGAAATATTTTCTCAAGAAAAATAATCTGGATTTATTTCAAAATCAAATTTTCAAATTCTACACTGGATTTGCTTCGCAATGGGGTATTGAACTTCAAATCCGAGCTCATTTCAAAGACTGCCAAAAATAGCTCGTTTCATTTGGAAATATTTTCTCGAGAAAAACAATCTGGATTTCTTCCAAAATTAAATTTTTAAATTCTACATTGGATTTGCTTCGCAACAAGGTATTGAACTTCAAAATCCGAGCTTGTTTCAAAAACTGGCAAAAATAGCCCGTTTCGTGTGGAAATTTTCTGAAAAGACTATTTTACCCCTTTAATCGTCAAAATGAATTTCAAAAGTGGAATTTGGACCCGCTCTGAGATGGCCCATCCATTTGCATTTTCTTGTTTTAATTTATAAGAAAAGAAAAAAAATTAACTTTTTATTTTTTATTTTGTTTGTTTTATTTTACTTTTTTTTATTTTTTTAAGGTAGGATCCACAAGGGGGTCAACCACCCTAGCCCTCAATCCAGCCCACTTCCTTTCTTTTTTCCATTTTTTTTATTTCTTTTCTTTCCCTCTTTCTTTCTTTTCTTTCTTTCTTCTTCCTTTTTCTTTCTTTCTTTCTTTCCTCCTTTTTCTTTACCCTCTCTCCACTTACGTAGGCTTCTTTTCCAGCCCCCTTCTCTCTTCCTTTCCCTCCTTTTCTTTCCTTTTCCTTTTTCCCCTCTTCTTTCCTTTTCCTTCCCTTCCTTCTTTCCCCTTTCTTCCTTACTCCCTTTCCATTTCTTCCAAAGCAAAAGGGCTGCAGCCATTGACGTAGAGTCATTCATCAAAGCCATCTAAATTATTAGAAACTTAGGGTTTAGATTATTAAAACCTAAGTTATCAAAAACAAGAAAAGAAAAACCTACGGCTGCCTCCCAATCTCAATTCACGTCTCTCTCTCTCTCTCTCTCTCTCTCTCTCTCTCTCTCTCTCTTTCTCTCTCTCTCTCTCTCTCCCTTGAACTCTCTCTTTCTCACCCCTTGGCTGCAACTTCCAGCCATTGAAACCCCATTCTTGCAGCCCTTACACAGCTGAGCCTCCATCATAGCCTTCTTTGGTGGCAGCAAGAGCCCAACCACCTGCAGCTTTTCTTCAGCCACCACAGCAACCAGCAACCTCCAGCCAGCAGCAAGAGCCCAACCACCTGCAGCTTTTCTTCAGCCCCCACAGCAACCAACCTTCAAGCTCTCCACAGCAGCAGTCTTCTCCAGCCACCTGCGCCAACCACACCTTGACAACAACACCCCTAACACCGCCAGCAACTCCAGCATCTCCAAGACCTTGAACCAGCCTTCTCCTCCGTCATAAGCAAGCTCCAGCCTTGCTCCCATCTTTAAGCACCTCACCGCAGCTGCAACAAGGCAACCCCAACTCTCCCAGTCATTGGCTTCAACCTGGAAGCAGCTCTAGATACCCCTCCATTGGCACTTTTGTCTTCCTTCAAGCCAATCCAACTCCAGCTGCCACCTCCTCCAACCTTGACGTAGTACCAGTTTTGCTTCAGCCCATGCCCAGGTGCATCTCTTCTCTAAAAATTTGAGGGCTGCTGTCTTTAGCAGGGTCAATTTGAGATAAAAGCATTTGTTTGATCCTAGATACTATCTCATTAAATGCTTGTTGTATATGCTTTACATGTTAATGCTATGCGTGTGAGGCGATCCATCCAATCAGATCCCTCTCACCAAAAGCTAACATAAAATAAAATCATGCCCTTTATAATTTATTTTGTCATATCATAAATTTCATGAGATTTTTCATGTTAGATCTTGCATTTAGGATTATTTTAGAATCTCATGATTATATGATTTACATAGTATAGTTTTTATTCATGTTTGCTTATTGAGTTCATAGGCTTTAATATTATATGTTCAGTCCAGTCATTATCTTATGTGCAAAATTTTACTCATAATTATCGAGATTTTTAGGGTGATTGAACTTGTTTTCTTATTGCTTATCTGCTGAAAATTTGATTCAATCGGGTTTTGGAACCCCATTAAATAAATCAAATCCTAATTCGAGTTTTGGACTTCTCTGAACCTTCAATTTCTGCTTTAGCAGACAAGAACCCATGAAACCACCCTTGTGGGAGATTCAGATTGTCTTACAAAAATCACAGTAGATTTATAATTGAATCTACTAATGATATGAAAATTTTGAGGTTTTTTCAATTAGTTTTGATCTATGTAAAAAATCAGATTTCTCAGACCATTGGGAAAATCTTGATTTTCTTTTGTCAGGGTATAGACAGACCTAATGCATCGATTCCGCCCAATCTGTAGCCCGTCTGCAAAAAACGTTCAACACGAAAGTTATTCCTAACATTATTTCCTGTCATTTCCCAAAATTTGGGAATTTGTGGATCTGTTTCATTATTTTTCCCGGATTTTCCCTTTCTGTCTAACATATTCCAATGTCCAGAAATCTCAGAGATTTAGGTCTCTGATAACAGTATGGCTTTTTCCAAACCATAACCTGAATCCCAATGGTGTCAAAAGATCAAATCTTCCTCTGTTTGTCAGGGACATTTTCTCACAATTTCAGACTTTTTCCCAACTGTCTTACATTTTCCCCATGTTTTCTACAGAAACCTGTCTGCTTCCCCTAAATCCTAGAGTCGCCGGATTCCGATCCGACTTGCCGGAGTGGCACAGCTCCGACCATAGGTCAAAATCAGAAAGTATAAAAGTCAAAAATCTTTTACTTACTGTCCTCTAGCACCCCATAACATTTGGGAAAATTTTATGGAAGTTTGATATCCTAAATCGCCTTTAGAATCAACATTTTAGGCAAAAACCACAAAATTTAGGATTTTTATTTGAATTTCTATGTTTAAAAATACAAAAAATAAATTTTCGAGTTCCATTCTGTTATTATGGTTATTTTAGGTGTCCATGCCAAATTTGGCTTAATTCCAAGTTCATTTTCTCCATGTGTTAGTTTATCTTTAAATTAAGAAGCGAAAATCAGGCAAAAATCAGGTTAAATTTGATATTTTATGATATTTTTGTCATTTTAAGGTTTTTATCATGTACATGAGCATATAGAATATTATTAGGGTTAATTTCAATGTCATTTGCATTTCACATTTTTCATTTTTGCAAAATTTATTTCAGAAAACCCTTCTTTCAAGGCCATAGTCTTGTTATCGGGGGTATTTTGGTCATTTTGACCTAAATTTCGAAATTGCAATTTTTAATTCTCCACAATTTCATGCATATCATCATATTTTATCATATTATGTTTGATTTATTTCATTTTATTTTCAAAATTCCAAAAATTTACAAAAATTCTTTCAGAAAACCTTGATTTCAAGGTCATTAGGTGTATTTTGGTTATTTTGACCCCCAATTTCGAATTTTCAAGTTTATTTTTGAAATTTATTCATTATTTATGAAGGGGCATCAGTTCAGCAAACAGGGGAGTCGCTTGACAAACTCAGTGTTTCATTTACAGGCGAGGAGCTTGAAATCATAGAAAGATTTTATTACCAGGCAATAAGACTTGAAATAGAATTTTTAGATGCTAAGCCCATGTCTTAGAGAAGTTTAGTGCCTTTGTCCAGGATTCATGATCCGGTAAAGTAGCAGTTCATTGTTTTCTGATTTTGATTTAACATGTACTCTAATTGATTAATCAGCCATTTTTAGCAGAAATTGCAACATTAACTATGCCTAAAGTGAAAACTGATGAGTCTGAGAATTTGAATGGTTGTAAGTCATCTGCGGACTTAAGGAAATCATGCTCTATCCAGGCAATACACTGAGGAGTGCGAATAATGTATGGAAGACATTGTTCATGTTGAAGAAGTCCTGTTGTACCTATGTTATGAGATCAATTGGCTGGAGCCAATTCATAAATTTGTTTATCGGACAGCGCCAGGGGTCTGCCATTATACTGATCCATCGAGAACCACGTAATGGCTGAAGGTAAGTCATGGTTATTCGGTTTGACTGTCAAAGGTAAGCTGAAATATTTTAACCATTAAACTTTCTGACCATATAGCCATCTGCAGCCTCTTCCATTTTACATCAGTGATCTCACCCTTTATTACTTCATAAACATCATTTCAGTACATTATTCATGTTACATTTTTCATTAGTAGGCATAAGTATCCCAAGATTAAATGATTTCCCATATATCAGGTAATGATCCATCTTTTTCACAGGAGAGGTAAAATTGTTAAATTTTTTCCATGATGATATGTTACTTCATGCTAATCCATTCAGTTTTGCAGAGAAATGTAAATATTCCTTCCTAGATTAGAGGTTCCAGTGCAAAGATTGTAGTAAATTAACATTAGTAAGAATTTTATATTTCCAGCTTTTAGATAGAGTGAATGAGCATTATAAATTCACAAATTGCCTGTTTTCATGCATCTTTTCTTTTATTTCTCAAATTCTCACAAATGGTGAAACACGAATGGCACGTGCACCATTTCATAAGAGGTAATTAATCCTAATTTGATGATTTACATCAATGGCCATAGTCAGGGTGTGGACAAAACTTAGGATTTTTATCTTTTACGAAATAACACTGGATCCATTTTCAAAATTCATCATATTTCCTTAAATATTTTCTCCTTTTATTAGAATTTAACTTAAAAATGACTCAAAATATATACCAATGGCCATAGTCAGGGTATATTGAGAGTTAATTTCATTTTAAATTCTATAAAAGCACCAAATGTGTTTCATTCTTCACCCGAGTTTAAATATAGATTATTATATAATACATTCAACGACCATAGTCAAGGATGTGTTATATCTTCAATCTTGTTTTAATTCATTTGAAGAATGAAATAGCTTTTCAAAATCCAATTTCAAAAATTCTTTAAATTCATTCATCATATAAGATAGAATTGCATCATATTTTCAAAATTCCTTTTTCAAAACTCCAAGTGATGTAAATATTTTCCTATCTTCAATCCTTATCAAATCCGATTCATCCTTTCATTTTTTTCAAAATTCTATTTTTAATCTCAAAGTTCAATTTAACTTTGAGATTTCATATTCAGATTCAAATCAGATTTCAAAAATCAAATTTGACTTTGACATTCCAAAATTCATTCAAAACTCCAATCCAATCTCCAAATTCAATTTAACTTTGAGATTCTTGATTCATCTTCTAAATTTCAAATCCAAGGTCTAATTTGACTTTGAAATTCATTTGTATATTCAAAGATTCAATTTCTAAAAAATTCATTTTCCAAGTTCAAATTAAATTTGGAAGTTCTTGATTCATCCTCTGAATTTAACTCCAAATCCATCTTAGGATCCAGAACCAATTCTATATTTGGATCTCAGACTTCAGATCCAAATCCATGTTAGGATCCAGAATCCAAATTCTACATTGGATCTCAGACTTCAGATCCAAATCCATCTTAGGATCCAGAACCAATTCTACATTTGGATCTCAGACTTCAGATCCAAATCCCTCTTAGGATCCAGAATCCAATTTTATATCAGATCTCAGATTTCAGATTTTAAATCCATCTTTAGATCCAATTCCGTTCCCAATTCCAGATTCCAAATCTAAATCCACTTACAGATCATATATGGATTTCTTAACTTTATTTCTACACCATTTAGATTTCTCAGATCCATTCTAAATTTAAGATTTCCAATTTCAAAATCTAAATTCAATTCCATCTCAAGTATTCATTTCTTTTCTTAAAATTCAAATTCAAATTCAAATTCAAAGTCCATTTCTGACTTTGAAACTTCATTTCCTTTCATTTCAAAGCTTCAAGTCATTCTTTCTCATTTATTCTTCCAACTCTAATTTACTTCAAAGACTTAGAACTTCTCTGATCTATCTCAAAATTCCAAGTTAGATTCAAACATTTCTTCACTCCCTTATCAAGTTCATCTCAGAAGACTTGGAAATTTTCAAAACATCTTTTCAAAAAAAAGAGCATACATCCTTGCATTGCACAAGCATGATTCTTTGTGTATTTAGAACTAGAATAAATTCTTAGATTATATTTAGGCAAAGCAAAAGGCATAGATTCGATTCTTGGTTCGATTATCCCTGGTAAAGGCGTCAGGAACGGTCGAACCTCGTACCGACGAGCGAATCCCGTCTCTCCATTTTTCCCGCAATATTTTCAAAACGGAGGCGAGTAATTTTCTAAATACTTTTCAAATCAAGGTCAAGTGAAACCGCGCAAAAATAGTTCCTCTTCTCTCTTTCTTTCTTTCTTTTCTTTTCTCTTTCTCTTTTCTTTCTTTTATTTTTCCTCCCTTCAAACAGGGGGAAAATAGAGGTTAGAAAAGGAAAAGAGAAGGAAGAGAGAGGAAAAATTTTGCGATGATCACAGTTTTGGCGACCGTGATGGGACAAGAGAGATATCTCACCTGAGTGAGGTAACTCTTCTGGAAAACAACGTTAGGTTGCACCAAAATGGATATTGAATATTTATTTCATTCTTAGAATATCTAGAAAATTTTTTGCCAATAAGATAAATTTATAGTTGACTTTAATGCTTTGAAAAGAATGTGCATATGTGTGCAAAAGATATTCCCTCTTTTACCCAGAGTATTTCCTCCAACGAGGCTAATTTCTCGGTTTTAAGATTTAAAAACTTTAGCAAAATTTTCTAAAAACTGTGATCATCGCAAAATTTTTCTCTTCTCTTTTCCTTTTCTAACCTCTATTTTCCTTTTTGAAGGGAGAAGAACAAAAGAAAGAAAAGAAAAGAAAGAGAGAAGAGAAAAGAAAGAAAGAAAGAGAGAGGAAAATTTTTGCGATGATCACAGTTTTGGCGATCGTGATGGGACATCGTCTTTGTCCGGTTGAATCTATGCCTTTGCTTTGCTTTAATATTTTCTAAGTCTTTATTCTTTTATGTCAGCTACATTTCCATGCAAACCTTAGGAGCCTAGACTCTGTCCTAAGCTGACATTATTTTCATATAGGATCTAAGTATGGTTTGGTAGGACCATATTGAGGAGATTATATCCATGCTCACATTAGACTTAGGTCTTAAATTCAACTCTCCTCAATTTTAGGGATTGAATGCAAAACAATGTATGCAAGTGTATGCTTCTCTTTATTTAAATCTATCTCTTTAGGACTTGCATTAGAGCCTTCTGGTTTTATTTGCATGTTGATCATATTTTGAAAACATCCTTACCTATATTGTCCCGGTCTTCACGTTGCTGGGCTGTCTCACTGAACCATAGTTCGAGAGAGAGCCTCACAACTGGACCACTTATTTGGGTTCGCGCCCCCCTACCACGTATCTAAGAGCCATAGTCTGAGGTATATCGGTAGGTGCTCAAGGATGTTGGGAAGCCTTTACCTTAGAACCGGAGAGATATCTTATATGACACGTACTTCGAGCTTCGGCTTGAGTATGTCGGCGTACCTTGATTGGAATCAGATGATATAAATCTTAGAGTTAGGATTAAGGTCCTATCAGCCATTTCAAATATTGCATATAGAGTCAGCTTTAGGGAGTGCTGTTTGCGCATCCTTGCTTGTATATCTGTGGCTGTATGATATTTTATATCTTCCTTATATTTTCCAAAACCCTGGGTATATATTTCAAAATTTTCTTTTCGTTTCTAAAAACCCAGGTGTATTTTCCTTTCTCTTCCTCTAAAAATTCTTCAAAATTCTTCTGATCCTGCCTGCAAGTTCTTCGAAATTTTAAACCTTTACCATTTATTCTCAAATTTCATTTTTCCTCTTATTTTCTTTTGATTTTATGTTCTTGTTTATATTTTCATAAATATCTCTTTCCGTCAAGAGATATCCTTTTCAAAATGATATTTTCTTTCATATTTTTTTGGTTACTCTCCCTCGTAGAGTAAACAAAGAAATTGTCACAAATTTTGTGACGACTCAATCCCTAGTAATGGGATACAATTTTTTAGATTTCAACCTAAATCCTCCCTCTTGTCAAAACTTCTCCAAAAAGTTTCTTTGGTCTAAAAATCTCCACTTTTCCTCCACAGAGAGTTCTGATATTTCAAAAATGGTCACGACAAGAGGGGGAAAAGAAACAATTCCTCAACTCAGCGACAGTGAGGCGGAAGAGATAAGCTCTCCTAAATCAGTCAGGGGACAGGGTCAGAACAAGAGAGATGACATTGACCCCGCTATGTATGATATGTTCCAAAAGATGATGGCGAGGATGAAAGAGGCAGTTCCTAAGGTTAACAGGGCTTTATTCATCTGTTTTCCCCGCAGTCTGGAGGGTGTAGCAGCCAGATGATATGCTGATCATGTGAATCCTATCTAACTACGAGAGTTCGATAAGGTAGTAAATCTGTTTATCGAGCGCTTCTTATTCAACACTGAAGCCTCACCTACATTAAATCATCTTTACAACCTGAAGCAAGGAGAGAATGAAAGAGCAGGTGATTTCATTCACAGGTGGAGAAGCACCTGTAATAAGATGAAGGTACCCATTCCTGAGGAGCACGCATTGCAGGTGATCTTCAACAATTTCTCTCAGCCCATAAGGAGCCTCATCGCCACTTCCCCGGCGAAATCCTTCATCAAGTTGATTGAGCGAGCTGAATGGCTCGAAGCAGGGATAGAAAGCGGACTTTACGAGGGCACGCCTCTGGTCAAGAATGTCCAAGACCAGAAGAAAAAGGCTCAATTTGCTCATTCAGTTGATGCCTCCTGCAATAATCTTGGCAGCAGCAACAAAGGAAACAAGAACAACAGTGACAGTGGTCCGAGAGTAGATCAGGGCAAGGGGCAGAAGGAGACAGCGTATAAGAACAATGACAAGCCGCTTCCAATTGGCATCCAACAGAAAGGGGATCTTCAAGAGAAGCTCAAGTATATCAAGTGGGAGAAAGATCGAGTCTTTACTCCTTTAGATCAAACTATGGAAGTAATTCTGGATTACCTGTTAAAGCACGGGATGATCAAACTCCCTAAAATAGCAGATCCTCCCATAATCTTGGGAAAGTTTAAGGACCAATTCTGCAAGTACCACAGGGCAACGGGGCATGACACAGAGTACTGTTTCGTCCTCAAACACATGATACAAGACCGCATTGACAGAAGTGAGCTGATAGAGGACGAGGAAGAAAAGCAGCCAGCAGTCCTGACAGAACCATTCCCGGACCACTTAAAGAACTGATAAAGCCAAAGTTCTTGTTTGCTTTCGTCTCTTTTTGTCAGTTGTCTTGTAGGGGCTAGTTAGCCCAGTCTTCTATGAGTCTTTTCCTTTTTAAGTTCTTGTAAATATTCGGTTGTTATCAGACTTTTGCTTATCAAATGAAATGTCAATTTCCTTTATATCTTTTTGCTCCTTTTTCCTTTGACATACTGGGGCATTTAAATTCTTGTTCTTTTTACGGGGCAATCCTGACATCATTCATGAGAGAAATGATATTACCTATGAGGGCTTTTTCAAAAATCATGAAATTTTAAGAATCTTCGTTATGACCTTCCTTGGTCCGACCTTTGACAAAAAAAAAAAAAATCAACCCTCGTGTTGATCATGTCTTCAAAAATAAGTTTTCAAACCATTATATTGAAAGATCAACCCTTGTATTGGTCTTATCTTCCAAAATGAATTTTAAACTTTTATATTCAAAGATCAATCCTTGTGTTGATTTTATCTTTCAAAATGGATTTTAAATCTTTATATTCAAAGATCAACCTTTGTGTTGGTCTTATCTTTCAAAATGGATTTCAAATCTTTATAGATCAACCCTTATCTTTCAAAGTGGATTTCAAAACCCTTATATCCAAAGATCAATCCTTGTATTGATCTTATCTTCCAAAATGGATTTCAAATCTTTTTATTCAAAACCCTTGCGTTGGTCTTATCCTCCAAAATTGATCTCAAAACTTTTCAAAAGATCAACCCTGGCGTTGTTCTTATCTTTTAAAATGGGTTATAAATCATCATATTCAAAGATCAATCATTGCATTGGTCTTATCTTCCAAAAATGAGTTTTAAATCATTATATTCAAAGATCGACCCTGTGTTGGTCTTATATTCCAAGATTGGTTTTTAAACATTACCTTCAAAGATTAACCCTTGCATTGATCTTATTATCAATTTCGAACTGTTATTTTTAGAAATCAGATCTATTATTGATCTTCTTCTTCAAAAATAGGTTTTCAAAAACCATTGCCTTCAAAAATTGACCTTCATGATGATCTCTCATGTTTGATTTAAAGGATCAAATCTCGCGCTGATCGTTCTTCTTGTGGTGGATTTTCTTCCCCCAAAATGATTTCTCATTTATCTTTTAAATAAACATTTTCCTTCCAAAGATCCCATATGCAGGCAGGATCATAAAAACTCCTTTTTCTCAAATCTTATAAATTTTCAGTTAATTTTTGGTATTTTTTATCTGTTTCATTCATTTTATTCATATTTTATCAAGTTTACATCAATTTTATCAAGTTTTATCAAGTTTATCAAATATTTCCTCAAATTCCATTAAATTTTATCAATTCTTATACCCCTTTCAGGTTAAGGGATAAACCTGACCCTCGTTGTCTGAGGTGTTCCCGCTCAGGTTAAGGGATAAACCTGACCCTCGTTGTCCGAGGTGCTCCCATTCAGGATAAGGGAAAATCCTGAGACCCCTTGTAGGAGCAACAACGCTACCTATGAGGATTCTTTTGTAAATACAAGTTTTGTTAATCTTTATTGATTTTTTAGATTTATATTAATTTTTCTTCGCTAAATTTTCTTAAATTCTATTCTTGTTCCCGCTCAGGTTAAGGGATAAACCTGACCCTCGTTGTTCGAGGTGTTCCCATTCAGGATAAGGGATAATCCTGAGACCCCTCGTAGGAGCAAAAATGCTACCTACGAGAATTCTTTTGTAAATACAAGTTTTGTCAAATCTTTATTGATTTCTAAATTTATGTCAATTTCTCTTCAAATTCTATTCTTTTTTCCATTCAGAATAAGGGAAAATCCTGAGACCCCTTGTAGGAGCAACAACACTACCTATGAGGATTCTTTTGTAAATACAAGTTTTGTTAATCTTTATTGATTTATATCAATTTGCCTTCGCTAAATTTTCTTAAATTCTATTCTCTTCCCATTCAGGATAAGGGATAATCCTGAGACCTCTCGTAGGGGCAACAATGCTACCTACGAGAATTCTTTTTGCAAATACAAGTTTTATTGATCTTTATTGATTTCTAAATTTATATCAATTTTTCTTTAAAGTTCTATTCTTTTTCCCATTTAGGATAAGGGATAATCCTGAGATCACTCATAGGGGCAACCATGCTACCTGTGAGAATTCTTTTTACAAAAAATAAATCAATTTCCTCAAATGTTCTACATTTTTCAAAGTTCTATATCCTTTTGTCTTCTCCAAGTTTATTCCTTTTATATTCCCCGTCACATACCTGGTCCATCTAAATCATAGATCATAAATTCTAAATCTTGTCATATCCCTTCTAAATTCAAGTCTCAGGTTATCTCTTCATAAAATCTTCTATTTTCCCTTCAGGTTAAGGGATAAACCTGAATCATTCTTTTACTAAATTCTCATCAAATGTATATTCTTTTCCCCTTCAGGTTAAGGGATAAACCTGAATCATTCTTTTTCTAAATTTTCTTCAAAAATGTCTATTCTATTTTTCCCCTTCAGGATAAGGGATAATCCTGAAACCCCGGCCATTCTTCTTGCTTCAAACTCTAAATATCTTAAATAGGCCGATCTCCTTCCCGACTCTCAGTCGAAAAACCTAGTGCTCGCACTGGTTATTTTGCTAAAGTTTTTAAATCTAAAGATCAAGTTCAGTCCTCGTACTGGTTGTCTTTCAAAAAGTCTCAATCTTAAATCAGGTCATTAAATGAAATGTCCCAGCTACGCTGGTCGTTAAATGATTAAATGAAATGTCTCAGCTACTTCGCTGGTCGCTAAATGATTAAATGAAATGTCCCAGCTACTTTGCTGGTCGCTAAATGATTAAATGAAATGTCCCAGCTACTTCGTTGGTCGCTAAATGATTAAATGAAATGTCCCAACTACTTCGTTGGTCGCTAAATGATTAAATGAAATGTCCCAGCTACTTCGCTGGTCGCTAAATGATTAAATGAAATGTCCCAGCTACCTCGCTGGTCGTTAAATGATTAAATGAAATGTCCCAGCTACTTCGCTGGTCGTTAAATGATTAAATGAAATGCCCCAGCTACTTCGCTGGTCGTTAAATGATTAAATAAAATGTCCCAGCTACTTTGCTGGTCATTAAATAAAATGTCCCAGCTACTTCGCTGGTCGTTAAATGAAATGTTCCAACTACTTCGTTGGTCGCTAAATAAAATGTTCCAACTACTTCGTTGGTCGCTAAATAAAATGTTCCAACTACTTCGTTGGTCACTAAATAAAAAGTCCCAGCTACTTCGCTGGTCGCTAAATAAAATGTCCCAGCTACTTCGTTGGTCGTTAAATGAAATGTTCCAACTCCTTCGTTGGTCGTTAAATGAAAGGTCCCAGTTTTTACTGGTCATTAAATGAAAGGTTCCAGCTACTTCGCTGGTCATTAAATGAAATATCTCTGTTTTGTTGTCCAAGATCATAAATTACAACTAATGGTCGCATCAAAATCTATATTGAGTAAATATTTCACATAAAAGTCATGAAAATTTTGCCAATTTGCTAAAAATATTTGTTGATTCCAAAATTCTTATCACACAAAAGAATCACCTATGTTTACCTCTAATATTTCTTTCCAAAAGGGTGAAACTTTTTTTGCAAAAGAGGTAAAATTCAAAATCTTTTCCTGTTGATCAACCAAAAGGATGTGAGAAATGTCCTCGGTATGATTAGCGAAATAAATATTCGATGACATTGAAAAGTCGGAAGCGAATTGATATTGATCATAGCTATGGCGCGTGTTTAAAGACGATTTTCTGGCAATTAGGTAGTGGAAATATCCTGAGCCATAAAAGAATCCACTTAATCCATATCCTCTCATTTTAAAGCTGCAATCAAATATCTGCAAAAGGGATCTCTCAATTGTCGTCAAGATGAAGGCGAATTAAGCGAGTAGACCCCCGGGGCCAAAGAAGATTTGGATCATCTACCGAGATGAAGGAGTTTGTGAAGGATCCTTCCAGGGAAAATTCAGATCACCGTCGAGATGAAGGCGAGTGTGATGGACCTATCGACAAACCCTAAATGATATTTGATTTTTGCTATCATCTGAAGACTTTTGAGCCAATAGCATCGTATATAATCCCTGAGAAAAAGAAGGATCGGAGCATCTCCGAGATAAAGGAGTTTGTGACGTACCCTTCCCTGAAAAAGAGAGAAAAAGTCAGAAACATCCAAAATGAAGGATGATATAAAAGCCCAAAAAAGTTCAATGACTCGAAAAGAGTGCAAAAAGATCATCATGAGAAAACACTCAGATATCAAACTGCCTAAATTGCCAGAAATCATTTTTTCTCATGCAAAATATCTTTTATCAATGTCTTTTCACTACTTGCTTTTATGAAATTGAGAATATCTTTTCTCCTCATATCAGGGAAATGGATAGCTTCCTTGAAGAAAATCATCAGCGCTAAAATTTTGAATTTGACTTTTAAAAACCAAGGAGTTAACTTCGTTGGAGGAAATACTCTAGGTAAAAGAGGGAATATCTTTACACACACATGCTTTTCGAGCGTTGAAGTCAACTATAAATTTATCTTATTGGCAAAATTTTCTAGATATTCTAAGAGTGAAATAAGTAGTCAATATTCATTTTAATGCAACCTAGCGTTGTTCATATCTTCCAGAAGAGTTACCCCATTCAGTTGAAGTATCTCTCCTGTCCCATCACGGTTTCAAGAAATCCGTATGGTTGTTCCCACTCAGGTTAAGGGTCAAAACCTATACTTCTTGCGAGAGGTCATTAAATTCAAAAGCTGATTTAGTCTCAGCAATGAGACGTACAATTTCATCCCTTTTTCAGATCTTTAAGGAACCCCATTTCCTTCCTCCTTTCACGAAACCCCTGCCGGATTTGTTCGTCCAAACTCTGAAGGTCCCATCATGGTCTCTTCACTCGAGATTCCATATGGTCGTCCCCTTCAGGTTGTGGTTAAACCTAAATCTCGTTCCAACGATTTTTCTCTCGTTTCGACGAGGTGTTTCTTCCTCCAGTCCCATCATGGCTTTTCCCATTAAGGAATCCATGCTTTGTATATCCATCCGGAATAAGATCCTATTTGAGCTCCACCTCACAAGGCCTTCTCTCATAAATGTCCCATCAAAGTCCTCATATATCCTTTTTCCCATTCAGGTTGTTTTGATATATCTTCGTCCCATCCAGGTTAAAGGCTAAACCTGAGTCGTTCCAAAGGCTGATCTCGCCTCATTCATGAGACTTGATCAAACTTCTTATCTTTCATCATCTCGGGATCTTCACCCAAAATCCCATCACGATTTCCTCATCTCTATTATTCAGTCATATCATTTTCGAGGATTTCATCTTCCAAAAGCCAATCAAGGATAAAGTTTTAAATCTGAAAAACCATGTTATTTTAAAACAAATTCTTCCACACCCAGTTCAGATCTGCTGACTGGGGCATTTTTTTTCAAAATTTGGAGTGTTTTCTTTGCCACTAAGCTCGGCTTTCAACCGGCTTAGTAGCAAAGAGGGGCATCTGTGAACACCCCAAATTTTTCAATTTTTTTTTTAAATATTCCCTTTTTGCCCCTAAATTCATTTTTTTTTTTAGTAAATAAGTCATTTTAAATCTAAACTCCAGTTCATTTCTCAAGTTTTATTGAAATTAAATTCATTTCATATGTTTAAATTGATTTTGGATCTGGATCCATTGTCCAGATCCAAATCCGAATCTCCTTGTTCAAATTTTAAATCAAAATTATAGAAAATACCAAAAAAAGCCTTTAAATAGCTCGGATAGTCCATTCGACATCCGTTTGGATCCATCACATTTAATTTCTCGATTCGAGTGTCAAAACTCGAACATTCTCTCAAAACCTGGGTCCAAACCCATTCTTCTGAAGAAATTTCCCCGAAATGGTCAGAAATTCTCAGAAAAATACTTTTGTAAATATTTTCTCAGAAAAATACAAAAAAATAGTTTTATCTCTCGTACTGCTCAGGTGTTAGAATTTTACTCTCGAAAAAATAAACAAAAAAAATCAGAATAATGAAGAAAATAACTTTAAAGACCCATTTTTTAGAAAAATTTGTTTCAAAAGACCTTTTTTGGAAATTTTGAGAAAATTCCCTTTTAACCAAGTTAGGGTTTCTCGAGCTGAGGCTTTTCTCTCGCCTCTCATTCTCCTTCTCCCCCTTCTCGAAGCCTCCATGGCTTCCATCCGCTCATCACCTCTCTCTCCTTCGTCCATCTGCACCGAACTCCCCATCAACCCTTGATCTCCAACAGCTCGACCCCTCCGGATTCAGCTTCTTCTTCTTTAAGAAGGGGTCACATATGCCTCTTCAAAGGATCTGTCTTATGCCTCCCCATATGCTCTTCTCATTGCCCTCTCTATGATCGTCTTCTACCCCTCCATTTGCTTCTGATCCAGCTTCTACCTCACCACCATCTTCTCCTCCTCTGATCGATCAAATCTTCAGCCCCAACGACAAAAGCAGTTATAAAGGAGCTTGATCCGTCTGAAGATTGCTTTCACCCTTCCTCAGAATCCCCTTCCTTTCAAGTTCCCCCTCCCTCCAGCAAGCTACGGTAGGTGTTCTTTCTTGTTTTGTTTTCTGATTTTCCCCTTTTGTTTGCTCGCTTCAGGCCCTATTAGTGCACCCCTTGTAAATCCGGTTTGCAGATTGCAACATCGGTTTACAGAGTGCGACATCAACGGAACGTTTCGATTCCAACATTTGCTTTACAACTTATTTTGTTAAATTTTTGGAGTTTATGTAAATGTTAATCTCTCTTTACGTTATTTAGATCTGATATCCCTTTACAGTTCATTGCGTCATTTTATTTTATTTTTATGCTTCATATTCTATTATGCTATTCTCTGTCTTCTTTCATCCATGTGAATTTCCCTTTTGTTCATCTTCATCCGGCATCTGAGATTAACCTTCACAGCAATGTCCGATCTGATCCAGTATCAGATCGGGCTTACTCTGTGAAGAGATCTTCAATTAACTTCGTATTTTACCCGAAATCATGCTAGATTTACCTTGTTTATTATTTTCGTGCTTTGGGTTTTTTCAAAACACCGCACTCTGCACCTTGCTTGTTGAAGTTCAATATGTACAAGATGGGTGGCTGATCCAGGTGTTATCACTAAGCTTAGGAGATGGCTAGTCATGTCTACTGGTTTTGAGGACAAACCAGGTAAGCTGAAATATCGAGATATAGAACATGGTGTTGCGTCCCCGTTTATTTTTTTTTTTATTTTTTTGATGACTGCATTATCCACCAGTATAATGAAGCTAGTTGACCTTGTATAGCATGTTTCCTTTCTCTGAACAAACTCCATCTTGCATTTGATTTCACCACTCGCCTTATATGTTCATTCTCTATGTTATAATTCATCTAGATCAATTTTCATTTGGCACTCCATCTGCGTCAATTCAGGAATAGAACCTCATTTATGTTTGGTATCCTCTGTTCATCATATATGGTAAATCATCCTCCAGTGAACCATCAGTGTCTTCCTTAAATCTTGGGAATCAATGGTTAGTAAAGGCATTAGGATTAAAATGCATCTAGTCTGCCTACTGTGAAATCATGGATAACATATATGCTAAAAGGGACGAGGGAGTCAGTATGGTCGGCTTCAACAGCTCCGTACATCTTTCCCTAAAAAAAGAATGGAGTTGTATTCCCAACTACAGGAACTAACGATACATTCTATCATTTGCACGCAAATTTACCTTTGGGTTATAATTCCAATATGCAAGAGCTGGGATAAATCGCAGAATCTATGTGCTGGTGACCACTCAGGTATGATCTCATTCCTGCACTAGCGTGAATCCTAAAACTAATTTTCTGTGGAATTCTGTATTAGTGGTGTTTAGAAGCCAAATATTTTTTTTTTCTGTTCTCTACAGGAAAGCCACATTACTACTCAAGGGTGTTAGTTTGCAGAACATGGCTATTCGTTGTTACCCATAGCTCAGGATGAGTATTTACAGAACTCTTGATATGCCAGACAATTAAGACCCTTTTAGGCTACGATCCTTGTGATACGAATGATGAAATGCAACCTCTGACTCCTATTTGATAGGAATAGGAGGTGGGACAGGATTGAAAATCGCAAGCACATTTTCTCCTACATCTTATTGATTTATGAAACAAAAAAAAAATTGAAATAGGGAAAAGGGTAGAATTCTGGTTGTCATATACGTTATAACAATTGGTGACTGTACTCCCATTCTAGAAGTAATCCTATCTAGAGTATCTTCTTTTACCATTGTTGAGGTTCTGTAATTTTGTCAGGAGCATCTTCCTTTACTTTATTTTCTTCATTACAATATTGAAAGATAAAATTGAAATTGTTTTTGTGTTGCTTACTCTAAAAAGGAAATATTAAGGATCCAGGAGAATGTGGCAGACCCCTGTTTCACAATAATATGGTCGATGGTGAACTTGTTCCACTTTCTACAACCCTGTGTAGCTCGAAATACAGTGTTTCATAAGGGACAGTGGATTTGGAGGTTTCATCAGATAATGCATCCTGACATGGCAGTAATCAAAGGGGCAGGTGAGTTTTTCTTTTGATATTGCCACAAACCAGCAGGTAAACAAGGGCAGTTGCAAGTTGTGGAGTGCCCAAATGACATTAATGGCATGATTGATGTTGTAAAGTTTGTTGATGTTGCATTGCTTCTGATTGATGGAAGTTATGGATTTGAAGGGGCATCAGTTCAGCAAACAGGGGAGTCGCTTGACAAACTCAGTGTTTCATTTACAGGCGAGGAGCTTGAAGTCATAGAAAGATTTTATTACCAGGCAATAAGACTTGAAATAGAATTTTTAGATGCTAAGCCCATGTCTTAGAGAAGTTTAGTGCCTTTGTCCAGGATTCATGATCCGGTAAAGTAGCAGTTCATTGTTTTCTGATTTTGATTTAACATGTACTCTTATTGATTAATCAGCCATTTTTAGCAGAAATTGCAACATTAACTATGCCTAAAGTGAAAACTGATGAGTCTGAGAATTTGAATGGTTGTAAGTCATCTGCGGACTTAAGGAAATCATGCTCTATCCAGGCAATACACTGAGGAGTGCGAATAATGTATGGAAGACATTGTTCATGCTGAAGAAGTCCTGTTGTACCTATGTTATGAGATCAATTGGCTGGAGCCAATTCATAAATTTGTTTATCGGACAGCGCCAGGGGTCTGCCATTATACTGATCCATCAAGAACCACGTAATGGCTGAAGGTAAGTCATGGTTATTCGGTTTGACTGTCAAAGGTAAGCTGGAATATTTTAACCATTAAACTTTCTGACCATATAGCCATCTGCAGCCTCTTCCATTTTACATCAATGATCTCACCCTTTATTACTTCATAAACATCATTTCAGTACATTATTCATGTTACATTTTTCATTAGTAGGCATAAGTATCCCAAGATTAAATGATTTCCCATATATCAGGTAATGATCCATCTTTTTCACAGGAGAGGTAAAATTGTTAAATTTCTTCCATGATGATATGTTACTTCATGCTAATCCATTCAGTTTTGCAGAGAAATGTAAATATTCCTTCCTAGATTAGAGGTCCCAGTGCAAAGATTGTAGTAAATTAACATTAGTAAGAATTTTATATTTTCAGCTTTTAGATAGAGTGAATGAGCATTATAAATTCACAAATTGCCTGTTTTCATGCATCTTTTCCTTTATTTCTCAAATTCTCACAAATGGTGAAACACGAATGGCACGTGCACCATTTCATAAGAGGTAATTAATCCTAAGTTGATGATTTACATCAATGGCCATAGTCAGGGTGTGGACAAAACTTAGGATTTTTATCTTTTACGAAATAACACTGGATCCATTTTCAAAATTCATCATATTTCCTTAAATATTTTCTCCTTTTATTAGAATTTAACTTAAAATTGACTCAAAATATATACCAATGGCCATAGTTAGGGTATATTGAGAGTTAATTTCATTTTAAATTCTATAAAAGCACCAAATGTGTTTCATTCTTCACCCGAGTTTAAATATAGATTATTATATAATACATTCAACGACCATAGTCAAGGATGTGTTATATCTTCAATCTTGTTTTAATTCATTTGAAGAATGAAATAGCTTTTCAAAATCCAATTTCAAAGATTCTTTAAATTCATTCATCATATAAGATAGAATTGCATCATATTTTCAAAATTCCTTTTTCAAAACTCCAAGTGATGTAAATATTTTCCTATCTTCAATCCTTATCAAATCAGATTCATCCTTTCATTTTTTTCAAAATTCTATTTTTAATCTCAAAGTTCAATTTAACTTTGAGATTTCATATTCAGATTCAAATCAGATTTCAAAAATCAAATTTGACTTTGACATTCCAAAATTCATTCAAAACTCCAATCCAATCTCCAAATTCAATTTAACTTTGAGATTCTTGATTCATCTTCTAAATTTCAAATCCAAGGTCTAATTTGACTTTGAAATTCATTTGTATATTCAAAGATTCAATTTCTAAAAAATTCATTTTCCAAGTTCAAATTAAATTTGGAAGTTCTTGATTCATCCTCTGAATTTAACTCCAAATCCATCTTAGGATCCAAAACCAATTCTACATTTGGATCTCAGACTTCAGATCCAAATCCATGTTAGGATCCAGAATCCAAATTCTACATTGGATCTCAGACTTCAGATCCAAATCCATCTTAGGATCCAGAACCAATTCTACATTTGGATCTCAGACTTCAGATCCAAATCCCTCTTAGGATCCAGAATCCAATTTTATATCAGATCTCAGATTTCAGATTTTAAATCCATCTTTAGATCCAATTCCGTTCCCAATTCCAGATTCCAAATCTAAATCCACTTACAGATCATATATGGATTTCTTAACTTTATTTCTACACCATTTAGATTTCTCAGATCCATTCTAAATTTAAGATTTCCAATTTCAAAATCTAAATTCAATTCCATCTCAAGTATTCATTTCTTTTCTTAAAATTCAAATTCAAATTCAAATTCAAAGTCCATTTCTGACTTTGAAACTTCATTTCCTTTCATTTCAAAGCTTCAAGTCATTCTTTCTCATTTATTCTTCCAACTCTAATTTACTTCAAAGACTTAGAACTTCTCTGATCTATCTCAAAATTCCAAGTTAGATTCAAACATTTCTTCACTCCCTTATCAAGTTCATCTCAGAAGACTTGGAAATTTTCAAAACATCTTTTAAAAAAAAAGAGCATACATCCTTGCATTGCACAAGCATGATTCTTTGTGCATTTAGAACTAGAATAAATTCTTAGATTATATTTAGGCAAAGCAAAAGGCATAGATTCGATCCTTGGTTCGATTATCCCTGGTAAAGGCGCCAGGAACGGTCGAACCTCGTACCGACGAGCGAATCCCGTCTCTCCATTTTTCCCGCAATATTTTCAAAACGGAGGCGAGTAATTTTCTAAATACTTTTCAAATCAAGGTCAAGTGAAACCGCGCAAAAATAGTTCCTCTTCTCTCTTTCTTTCTTTCTTTTCTTTTCTCTTTCTCTTTTCTTTCTTTTATTTTTCCTCCCTTCAAAAAGGGGGAAAATAGATGTTAGAAAAGGAAAAGAGAAGGAAGAGAGAGAAACCAACAAGAGAGAGGAAAAATTTTGCGATGATCACACAACCCTCCTTTTGCATCCATCCATCCATCTTCACGCAGTTGGAGGAAGGTCAATCCGGCCTCAAATTTCAAAGAAAACAACAACATCCGATCGAATCAATCAAAGCCAAAATTCTATTACGGTGAGTACCCCGTTCCCCTCTTGCTTTTTCTGGTTTTCCTTTGTTTTTTTTGTTTTGGCCCCATTAGCGCACCATCGATGGTGTTGAAGTTGCAAATAGCAACCTCAACCCATCTCTGTGCAACAACAAAGGAATTTTATAATTCCAACAGTTCTTTTTTTTTTTCTTTTCTTCTTGTTTGTCTCCTCTTTTTGTTTTATAATTTACTTGTTTCCTGCTGTCTATGATTCAGATTCGATACCCTTATGCAATCTGTTTGATCTTCATTTTTTTTTATTGATTCATGGTTTTATACTAACTTCTCCCTTTGAACCTGGGTTCCCTGATCATATGATGTACCCCTCTTTTGAGGAAAGATTATTTGTTTCCATATTAACCATCATCGTCATTTTTAATCATCTTCCTGATTCAGTCCTGATGTCTAAGAGATAGTGCCAGGGTAGATCTAAATAATAACAAATCCTCAAAACATTTGTTGAAATTTACCTGTTGGTTGAATCAAGCTTATAAACGATGATCATGGGAGACCTCCATGTAGAAATTTGCTGAGGGTCTTCAACTTACATTTGTCTGGCTCGATAACAATGGTGGTGTTAACGTACTGGGTTCTGAATCTGGTGGTTCAAAATTCCCAGAGGGTGGCATTGTAAAAATAAAAAATAAAAATAAAAATAATACCATAAATCTACAGGTTCGAAAGAAATTGCTGGAAAATTTTGCCTCAGGTAATCATGGTAAGGGGATGTATCAGGTAAACCATTGACTTGCCTTTCGGCTCCTCATATTTTGAATTTAGTACAACATTCATATCCCTGCAATATATTGTGCATTCAGTTCCTATATTTTTATTTTTTATTTTTTTTACTTTTGACTGCTATTTGGCTCTCTGATGTTCTTTTCCTCTTTGATAGCCACGATCGGCTGCCATAGTTAACCCTTTTTTTTTTAGCTCTCGATGTCCTATTTTAAATATCAAATTTTCTTTCACTATGCCTTTTGAGTAAATATGGTCACCCTCCACACTGTCTTCCCCATTTGCACTCCCTGCTTCAGGCAAGGTCGCCAGGATCATTCCCCAGAGCTTAACTTTTGGGCCATGAATTGTCATCATCCTCTGTTAAAGCTGCTTTTGCAACCTACTTTAGTCCAGAAGAGCCAGTTAGATTGCTCATGAACAACCAACCTTGGAGGTATCGGGCACAGCATGGGTGGGGATCTCATGCCAACGATCACACCCCAGCATCAACTTCCATCGTTGTTTCAGGAAGCGTGCGCATCAAAAAAAAAAAGGAAAAGAAAGGGAACATGGATAATGTTTTCCTCTGTTTCCCTATCTTCAGTCGGAAGCTTGGCATTCAGATTATGAATATGAGATCACTTATGTAGATCTCTCAAGTGATGGTAGTATCAAGATTAATATCTCACAGGATCTGCAATTTCTGCTTGATCTTCAGCACAGCATATACTTAGTGATTTTCGCTTCATGTTGGGATGGTGCCATTTATTTAAGTGCCTTAATAATTTTTGATGTTTCCAGTATTCTCTGCAAAGAAGTAAATCTGAGATTAAGAAAACAGAGTAATCTACACTGACATCAAACGGTCGATCTGAAAGCAGCCTTCAGTGAATCAACTCCTCCATTTTCAATAAGCTGTCAGGAGAAGAGGAACCATGAAAATTTCTAGCAATTCAAAATTTACATCCCCTGATTGGGGATCTCTCACCCAAAGTAATGTTAAGATGTCACTTACTGAGCACCAGACCTCTGAGTCTTCCCAATTCCATGTGTGGGTTTGATTCGCTGCACCAGCACCATATGTACTTTATCAGGATGCTGATTTTTTTTATGATCCCTTTAAGTTTTGTAGATGCTCATATTAGAACCTATCTCTTTAATAAGTGTCTGCACGATCTCTTAGGATTAAAACAGTCATATATGTGACCCATCAGGTGGAATTTTTGCCCACTGCTGACTTTGTTCTGGCCATGAGAGATAGGGAGGCCACGCAATCTGGCCCTTATGACAGCATTCAACTCTTGAAGCAATGGCTGATCTGATTTTGGCCAACAGCAGTTTTACTGCATCCACTGTTGTGAATACATTCCAATCTCTTTATGCTAAGGGCATTCACCCAGCTGTGCTTTATCCAGCAGTTAATGTAGAGCAGTTTAGTGGGTCTCACTCATATATGATAGATTTTCTTCCTATAAACAACTATTGAATTAGCAAATTCAACATTTTTTCGATTCTTAGCTCCTCTGAAAACTTTCACGTTTAGATATTCTGGGCTATTGCAAGTGATTTCTGTATTTTAGAAAATATTCAGTACCTGGAAGGACTAAAGTGTGTAGCTATGAAGGGAAGATTTGCTGATCAAATCAATTTTGTTACATCTTGCTCAACCATACAAAGCTAGGGAATATCCATTTGATCCTTAATTTCAGCTGACTTCTTGGCCTTAAGAATAGGGTGATTTTAGTCCTCTATACTGATAGGATTCATTATATTACTGACATGGTGCATGATGTAACTGTTGATAGTTTCATATTTATCAATTCATAGTTCCTATATGGATTATCTCAAGGAAAGATGTGGAGTTGGAATTCAAGCAACCCCTGTTCCTGCTGAAACTTGACCATAGTGGCAGTAGGACATGGGGATTGAGCCTTGCACAGTCTTTATAATCTGAAGTCATTTCTCCCCTGCTAGGTCGATCTGAGTAGCCTGACCCAAGGATGCTTTCAACCCTGATTTAAGACCTAGACCCCCGGCAAAATCACATCAGTCCATCTAATGACTGAGAAGATCAAACAAGTTTCAAACCACAGAGGTTTAGAGAGTCATTGATGCAGAATCTGCTGCAAGTGCCTCTTTAGTTCATGAATACCATCAAGCCAACAGATGAAAGCTCGGTTGGGCCTTAGTTTCCAGGAATTGGTGAAACCTCATACAATATTGCATGCTATTGACTGTACCCATGTTAAATCTATGTTCCATCGACAGGTTGCCACATTGGCATGGCCTGAAGCTTGATCCTGTCTGTGAAAATCATTTTATTAGTGCTTGTCTTCTCTTACATACCAACCTTTACCTTGCTATGAGCTCTTCATAGTGGCTCACGATAGCTATAGCTCATAGCATCCATCCCTCACCATTACCTCACTAAGTCACCCAAGACACCTCCAACTGCCATAGCACTGTACAATCCTCATTCCCTCCTTGTTATTGTCCCTTATCTACTACAATTTGAATTTATCACCTCAGCACATCTCCCTATTGTATATACCCTCATATATATATATATATATATGTATATATACCTATACATACTCATATACATGTGAATACACCTATATATATGTATATATATATATATATATGTATATAGGTATACATATGTCGTTTTCATCATTTTTGTCATACATATCTTTTCACTATTTGATTTTCATATGACATATGTGATTTTCCTTCTCTTTTCATTACTAATCTGTTTGTTTTTCAGGAAATATGTGGAAGATATCATTACTGGGGGTTGTAAATTTGATTTTACATGTTGTAATAGCTAGATTTGAATGAAAATTTACATTTCCTGCTTTAGGTAGAATGGGTGAGCATTATAAACATCATGAATTGCTTGTTTTCATGCATTTTTGCCTTCATTTCTCAAATTCTCACAATGGTGAAACACGAATGGCACG